>NW_021636436.1:0-255248 GCF_004799145.2 Neltuma alba | reverse complement strand
AGGAAGATGAGTGACGGCGCTGGCAAAGGTAAGAAGTGAAGGCATCGGAGATACTAGACGTTTAATTGAGAGCGGGATTACAAGGCTTCCCTCCGCTGACACTATCATCCGCTGATTTGAAACGACTGTGTTGTAATTTGGATGAGTGAGGAAAGGAATGAGGCGCACACCCAAGGAAAGAGTGAAAAGGCAAGGGAGCAAATTAGTTTAGAAAAGGTGATAATTATTTATTATATATACTGATTTAATAAATTTTTTAATCTATTTAAATTAGTTAATTAATTTTTATATTAATAACTAAAAATAACAGTATGTATAATAAGGATGGGATGGAACGCAATGAGCACTCCCAACGCAAGTACTTGCTGGAGGCCCAAGCCCACATTTTTGTGCTTCACCTGGGTATTTATTTATGAGTAATTTTTCTTTTTTCTTTTTAATAAAAATCAATATCAAGTAGGAGCCTTTTACCCATTTGTTTGAATAGCCATTGTAAAAATACTTTTCTTAATTCCAGAAAATATTAGAATATTATTTCTAAATATACCTGGTTAATAATTTTTTTTCTTAACCCTTATTAAATGATCATTTGTACATTTATTTGGGATACAATAAAAAGATAAGCAATTTTCGGCCTTTGTGAACTCGGCAACTGAGTATTGCATTAATGGACTGAATAAGAAAAGATGATAATTTGACCATGTCAAATAAGTTTTTTCAATAAATAACTAGATTTTTATCCAAAATGAATCAGTGGACCTTACCTTGAAACTCTAGAGACCAAGATTTAGCATCAAAATAATCAACAAAACTATACTGTCTTCACTCTTTAATATAAGACCTTATTTGACTTTTATTTTGATCCTAAATATAATACTCCAATCCATTTTGTCTTTATATTTATATTTTTTCTAATGTAGTCTTTTTAACAATAGTAGTTCTAGTTAATACACTTGATTAGTAAGGATATTTTAGGAAAGACAACACCTATTTATACAAATAACTAACTTAATTTCTTTTCTTAATCTTTCAAATTAGTCAACTAACTCTTATAATTAGGACCGAAAGTAGTATTAAAGAAAGTAAACTAATGAAATTGATTGGATGCGCAGGGCGACTGAAGCACTGCTGATTTATGAAGTGTATGAAAATTTGCATCGAGCTATTGTATGCAAACAAGTTACCAGTATCCATATTATTTTCATATGCAGGTTCGTTTCTCCATTCTCCTGCAGGGAGAGCTCATTAAAAAGAGGAAATCCATTCATTTGAAGCTTACACAACCCCTTCCCATGAAAACCCAAAACCCCATTTTCAGCCACCCAACTCTACAAATCCTAGAAAGATGCCATACTCTTGCCACCTTAAAGCAAGTTCATGCCCATATGCACACAATTGGTCTCGCCCTCCATACATATCCTCTCAGTCGTCTTCTCTTATTCAATCCTCCAAGCTTTCCTTAACCTATGCTCTTCACATCTTCAGAAACATCCCAAATCCAACAATCTTCCTCTTTAACACTCTCATTTCTTCCCTCACCAATTATCATAGTGAACATGCCCACATAGCCTTCTCACTTTATAATCAAATACTCCTCCGTAATAAAACCACCCTAAGACCCAATAGTTTCACTTTTCCATCCCTCTTCAAGGCCTGTGCCTCTGACGGATGGCTCCATTGTGGCCATCCCCTCCATACCCATGTCTTCAAGTTCCTTGAGCCCCCATCTGATCACTTTGTCCAAGCCTCTCTGGTCAATTTCTATGCTAAATGTGGCAAATTAAGCCAGTGTAGGTATCTGTTCAATCAAATCAGTGAACCTGACCTGGCCATGTGGAATACTTTATTAGCTGCGTACACACGTAGTGCTAGCTTTGAAGAGATGCTGATATGTATTTAGAGGTGCTGCATGGGTTCAGTGAGATGCAGGAGTCTCAAATACGGCCTAATGAAGTTACACTTGTGGCTTTAATTGGAGCTTGTTCTAATTTAGGTGCTCTTAGTCAAGGTGTGTGGGCACATGCTTATGTCTTAAGGAACAATATTGTGGTCAACCGATTTGTGGGTACTGCATTAGTTGACTTGTATTCCAAATGTGGATTCGTGAACCTTGCCTATCAGGTGTTTGATAAATTGCCTGAAAGGGACACATTTTGTTATAATGCTATGATTGGTGGGTTTGCGGCTCATGGTCAAGGGCATCAGGCACTTGAACTTTATGAAAAGATGAAGCCCGAGGGTTTAGTTCCTGATAGTGCAACCATTGTAGTTACTTTGTTTGCTTGTTCTCATGTTGGATTGGTGGAGGAAGGCTGTAAAATATTTGAGTCCATGAAGAAGGCTCACGGTATCGAGCCAAAGCTTGAGCATTACGGCTGCCTAGTTGATCTTCTTGGTCGAGCAGGACGTCTAAAAGAGGCAGAGAATATGGTGCGGAAAATGCCCGTAAAGCCAAATGCAATAATGTGGAGGGCTTTACTTGGGGCAGCAAGACTTCATGGAAATATAGAGATAGGTGAAGTTGCACTCAAACACTTGATGCAATTAGAACCAGAAACTAGTGGAAACTATGTGCTTCTGTCCAATATGTATGCTAATTTCAATAGGTGGGATGACGTGAAGAGAGTGAGAACTCTAATGAAACATCAAGGGGTTAACAAAATTCCTGGATTTAGCTTAGTTGAGATTGGCGGGGCCATGCACAAGTTTCTCACATGTGATAAAACTCATCCATTTTCTAAGGAGATATATTTGAAGATTGAGGAGATAAACAGAAGGCTACAAGAATATGGTCACAAACCAAGAACATCTCAAGTTTTGTTCGACATGGAAGAAGAAGACAAGGAAGATGCTCTTTCTTACCATAGTGAAAGGCTAGCGATAGCATTTGCTCTTTTAGCAACATCAGATTCAAGTTCTCCTATAAGAATATTGAAAAACCTTCGGGTTTGTGAGGACTGTCATGCTAGCACTAAGCTGATATCGACTATTTATCAGACGACTATTATAGTTAGAGATCGAACTCGCTTTCATCATTTTCAGGATGGAACTTGTTCTTGCAAGGATTACTGGTGATATCTAACAGTTATACCTGTGCAGTGCAGTTTTGTTTGAACAAATTAATATGACATGGCTCGGCCTACCATTGTTATTTAGGGACTATATTCATAGATCAATTGTTAGATAACACATCAAAGTCACACATTTGATGCCTAAATAAGAAAATATATAAGCGTAAAGTGTTTGCTACCAATTTTTGTAAAACCAGAAAGTGATTTCTACCAATTGGCTTAAACTATTTTGGTGTAATAAATAAATCACACTTAAATACCAAACGTTCAATTAAATACGATTTTGGGACTTTATGTATGTTGCAATTTTAGATTGAACTTAATCATATGATCAATTAATGTTTTCCTTTTAAACAAATATTTTTGGAATTATGTTTACGATTTTCTCTTGCCAAGACTTCTAAGTTTCTGTAGGCTAGGTATAACTAGGTCACCTTTCATAACCAGAAAATTTAAGTTTCTGTAGATTTTACGAGTTATATATAACTAGGTTATCTTTTATAATTAGAAAATTTAAGGCGAATCTAATTTTGAGGAAGGTTTTTAGGTGCAAAGAATTCACCGACAAAAAATGATTGAGGAAAAAACTTTTGGTTTTACCAAAAATACATATTAAATATAAAGATAAACTAAATAAATATTTAATATGCTACAAATCAACACAATTATTAATATAGGATGAGGAAAAAATATTCTTTACAAATATTACATAAATATTTATTATTTGTAAACTACAAATATTACTGAGAATATGCCTTGCAATGCTAAAGTATGCGGTCTAAATTTCTTGGATTCAGATTTGATTCTAAATTGGGAAAATGCCTAGGAACTTGGATAGATCCAGGCAAAAGAAAGACTCAAATCTCCTCTCGAGTGTTAAACGCAGTGAGATATAAAATTGCCCATTGGCAGACAAAACTTCTATCCCAGACCTCTAGACTTGCGCTCATCAAGTTGGCGCTGGCAGATATAAATATACATGTTTTTTCTGGCATCAAGCTACCAAAACACATCTGTGAACAAATTGACCCTTGTTGCATCAATTTCTTTTGGAGATCAACAAATATCAAGAACAAGGCGCATCTTCTTAGAAAAGGGGAAATTCTTAAACCAGTGGAGCAAGGAGGCCTAGGATTGAGACCCGCGGCAGTCATGAATAGGGCCCTTCTTGCTAGGAAAGTTTGGAGAGTTTTAACATCTGAAGAGCCTTCACTATTAGAATCTTCCTTGAAAATCAAATATATTGATGTCACTAATTTGATTAAGACACCTTACAATGCATCATGGATATGGAAGAGTATTTCTGAGAATGCAGGACTTATAATATCCAAACTGAAGTGGAGAGTTGGAAATGGCCTTTCCATTCCTATGAACCATCAGTTGTGGTGGCCAATGCAACAAGATCTAGCTGTCACATCAAATATTCGATATGTAGCTGATCTTTTAGTGCATGGCAATTCTTTTTAGGTTACATTTGGTAGGAAGTATTGAAAATAAGAGATTATGATTAGGATTGTGATTGAGAAAATTTATTAAAAGAGTATTTAATATAAGAGATTGTTTGTTATATGGGATTAGCCAAACCCATGTATGTGGGATTGGAGAATATCATGAGGGGAAGTGGTATTCTCCAATCCTACCTCTATGAGTTTGCCTAATTCTATATAATAAGCAATTACTCATATTCAATATTATTTTAATGATTTTTTTCAATTACAATTTCAATCTCAATCTTAGTTTAATGTTTCGTACCAAATTGGACTTTAGAGTAATGTTGAGTGGAACTCATCCTGAGTTTATCAACTTTCTCCCAGTTCCTCAACTTCAGCCATTCTGTCAACTCCTCTCTCATTCATAGATATTTCGAATAAACTGGCATGGCAAAAAAATTCTATGGGGATCTGTAAGGTAAAAGATGAAGCATCTTTTTTAATTAATACTGATAATACGGTTCTAGATGATTTCTAGAAATTCATTTGGAAAGAAGATAATTCTATGGCAAGGGAAGAAGATATCTTTGATAGCTACTATCAAAGAGATACAAGGCATACACACTCTCTTTCAATTAGCATTTTCTCCTCAGGCTAATGTTGATAGCTGCCAATCTCATGTACAATCTGTCTTGAGTTATAACTTCCCAAACAATGAAGGTTGGGCTATCATTCTCTATAAATTCAAGACCCAGAATCACTCATTGTCATGGAATTATATGCTCTAACATATCATCATTATAAGAACTTTTATGGAGAATCAAAAATTACAACGGTCAGATTTTTTTTTTATTATGTTTCAGAGCTTCCCTTCTTTGAATTCAAAATTCTCAAATGTTTGTGCATTAGAAACTGTAGTCATTAACTATGAGTTGCGTGCAAAAATGTTTCATTAAAATTTCACCCAAGCCTCCTCACTCTGCTAATCTAGTCTGGAAGGATATCTTTTTCTTTTTATCTCATGTTAAAAGCTATAAATCTAGAGTAGTTTACCTTCCTTTATTTTTAAAATTTTCTTACAAAACTTGCAGGCTGTTATCGTTTGGAACTTTGTAACCCTTTTAATTTTAATATCATTTCGTCCTTTTACCCAAAAAAACAAAAAAGAAAAACATAGAAAGTGTTCAATTTTTTAATGTCAGTCATTGTGTCATTTTCCAGCATTAGGAACAGTGTTCTGTCAAGTACTCAAGTTAAATATTTTGCACCAACAAAATTATTAAATTATATGATTAGCTATGCCCAATCCCCATAGATCAGGATACACATAACATCCCTCTTCTTTTAGAAGAATCATTTGAAACCAAATAAATATAAATAATCCAGAATCCAAATCCTCCCCGTCATCGTTATTCTCGTTTGCTCCACTTTTTTTACTCAGTTCACAGCAGTTGAGTAAACTGTACAAGTTTCAGCGTAAAGTCCAAAAATATTTCATTTGTTGATTCTATTCCATTCCCACATAACATTGAATCGGTGATCTAAATCAGCATCCTTCAGTTCATCATCTACTTCAGCCATAGTTTCTTTTCTAATAAATACAGCAATCTGTGAGGCAAAGCCTGGTTCAACACCAGCTGTCCCACCAACCCCACTGAACTCCACATTGTAATTATGCCGTGCAGCTAAATCAGATGCCCAGCGACTGAATTGCTCTCTAGTCCACTCAAATTTGTGGTCATGATTGCGAAATCTACATGACGGTAACGAGGATTTTTCATCCAACTCCTCTTCCTGTTCCTGGCTTGCTGGATTAGACCGCTGAAGCACTACATTGTATTCATAATTTGGCGTTGAAATGATGAGAATCCTTGGACGAAAAGAACTTAATACAACATCACCAAATAGACATGCTTGGTCTTCTTCCATATGCTCAATGACCTACAATTTCACCAATGATTTGTATAAATTTCAGGCCAATCACAATTTCCACAGGGGGAAAAAATCATACGTCTAAAACAAGCAGATCAACAAGCAGTACTTACATAATACATGGTTTAATTTAAATTTAAATGGCAACAAGGATACTCCGAGTTGGTAATAAGATATTACAGAACATGCCTAGTGGTAAACTTGAATTTTGTCTCCCACACCGGATAAAGAAAGATCAGATCCCACTATTGACAATCAATCAAATCTCTACCAGTCTAGAGTTACTAGAATACAAATGCAAGCAAGTAGATGCAGAAAGAAGTAAACTCGGAAGCTGTCACGATTTGCATATTTCCTTATTGCAATTTTCCTCAGTCCAGAGTCGAAACCTTTAGCAGATTGCTTCCTATTGATCCCCACTTATTGAAACAGGTTGAATATTGACAAATTATCTAACAAAGATAATAAAGAGCATAACTAGCATATTTGGTCTCAGTCTTCAAGGTATAATGCTGGGGTCCTGGGTTCAAGTGCTAGTATAAGAAGCAGGAGATAATAAAGAATATATCCTAGGATCAATAACAGTTAAACCAACAGACATAGATGAGACGAGTGACAGAGCATAAATAGAAGAGAAGAATTTATGTTATAAAGGGTATCTTTAAATTTGGATGTACAAGTCAATCCAGTAAAAAGTAAAACGGGGAAGGGAGCACCTCTAAGCAAGTGCCAATATCAAATCCATGCAACCTGGAATCAAAACTTGTAATTGAACCTTCATAAAGAATAACAGATTTGATCCCAGCATATGGCACATCATCAACATCTGAGTTTGTAACTAATTTTGAATTAAGAACCTGCAGGATTCATAGCTATCATAAGAACCTAAGAGCTTAACTTCCCAAAAGGGAAAAGGATAGTGGGTACAATAAAATCATAATCAAATTCTGCATGGTTGAATAACGTTACAACTTTCACTAAATTATAGCATGAGATATATCACAAGGTGTTATTATTTTACTGTACCAAAAGAAGATGATAACTCCATGATATGACAACGTACTTAATACCTTAGCAGCCCGAGCAAGACCTTTTGGTGAAATATCAACACCAACAATTTTTTCCAGGGAAGTAGGATAATTTAACAATGCTTCCAGCAAACTTCCAGCTCCACATCCAAAATCAACCTATCACCCAGGAGAATATTAAACTCAAGTTTTAGATAAACCATAAAGATGAGAAGATAAGAAATTTATGTCTACCAGAGTTGCAGCACACGATTCTATAATGTGATGCACTGCAAACTCCACCCTTTGCTTTGAAAGTGGAGGGCTAAAAAGAGCTTGTTCCATCCTTTCCTCCATGGGTTCTGTTAACTTGGTCAAAGCTATTGCATATTCCATGAAGCAGGGTTCTGGTTAAAAAAAAAAAAAAAGGAGTATAAAATAACTGACAAAATAAGCAACTTCAATCCAATCATTTTTTAGGAGCAAGTCCTGTCCACTTTGCAAGTTCAACATCTTAAAAGCATTTAGTTTTAGGTCAATTGAACCATATCATGATTTAGAAAACCGTCAAGATATTAATAACAGGAGAAATTGACTTACTAGAAGACAACAAAGAAAGAGTTCTGGCTGAATCAGCCGCTGAAGCTAGAATCAATTCGGAAGGAGGTAACTCTGTGGTAAAACAAGCAGACTGGCCAACACACAACTGCATCACAACCCCCTCAACATCTGTTGTCACAGCACCAACCCCTATCTCAAACTCAAATTCTTCACAAGCTTCAATAAGTTCTTTCAGATTATCACCCTTTACAACCAAAGAAATAGAATACCTTATACATGGTATAGATCCATTGCATGGACAAACACCAGAATCTGACCCTTCAATCTTTAAAGAGCGCATTCCATATGCAGGTCCAGTACACAATGGACGCATGCATCCAAGCATATTAAGCTGAGTATTTCGTACCGATTGACATACAGCAAACTCTTTACAATGGTTTTTTGAATGAATCTGAATATTGAAGCTGTCTGCAGTATGATATAAAATCTCAAAAGGAGCGCTACTGTTCTTAAAATACTCATTTAGCCATGATAGAATCTTCAAACAAGCATTCTGTAAGGCATCATTCTGTTTCTTAAACTTGCCCTCCGGGGAACAAACAATAATTAAATCCTCAGACTTAGAAAATAATTTAACATCACATTTAAATGTGCATCCTGACACTTCTGATTGCTTTGCACCTGCTGTTGACAAGGCTCCTCTGACATGTTCAATCTCTTCTGTAGCTGAGCACGCATCCTTCAAGGAAGATCCTGATGATTCAGATGATCCTTTCAAAGGACAGCTTATGGGGGAGAAGACAGGTTCAAGTAGACGGTGCTGACGACAGAACATATAAAGGATATCTCTGGGAAGGGAACCCCTCCAGTTTGCTTTTGTTGTAAATGATGAGGGCAACTCAGCGGCAAATATTGCTTCTCTGGACAATTTATAGATCCCACTTGGTGTCTTACTTATAAGCATCCTGTGATAGCAATGTAGTAATGATTAAACGTTGAAGTTAGTTAATCATGCACAATTATTCAGTGAATAAGGATTGAGATGTGCAAAATTCACATGACAAAATGGGTTAAAATATACGTTAAGTTAAAGACAGAAGAAGACACAAACTCTTAAGGATAATCATGAAAGATATCAGCTTTCATCACTAGTAACTAGTTAGGTTTCAATAAATATGGCTTAAAATATTATGTGAGAGCCAAGGATTGGTTTTAATTAATATCTTTAACAAAGAGAATTTCAATCCTGCAAAATCACAGGGCAAGAAGTTTTGCTTCATACATACGTCAGAAATAGCTAGACGGCACCATCAGCATTTTAAGCATATAAAATAAGCCATTCGAACCCACATAGATATGCCTAAGTACGAGCACATAACTTAGGAGTTGAGGAGAATCTTTTCCCCCACTTCAATGAAATAACTAACAAGAGTCTGTTCCAGTTTTTCTGAAAACATTTGAGTTGACCATCACATTAAAACAAATGTGCAGGACATATTGACACGTTCAATTTGTTCTGATCTCTCAAGCTAACAAGATGCATCTGAAGGTCAAGATACCTGTAATATGACTGAACTGTTATGTCTTCATAAGAAAGATCTTTAGATTTCCATGTATATCCAATGGATGCCAATATTGCATCACCAAATATACATTGTCCAGACAAGTAACTAGCCCTTGCATTTAGAGATCCCTCAAAATGTAGAGTTTCCTTCACATTCAGCAAATCAGAAGATTGATCTAGACAAAATGATCTCGATGCAGCAAAAAATAATCTTGTTTCAGAAGATGCTTTACCCACATTTCTGCCAGAAACAACAAGTTAGACAATAACCAACTAAAATGATGATGATGAGAGGGACCCGAGTTTTACCCTACCTTGAAATCAGAACATAAGATGCATCTTCTAAATCAAGTTCTTTTGCAATGATATCTAGGTAGTAGTCTTTTGCAGAAATCCAAATAGTCACTGTTTCGATAGGTTTCTCCGTTGAACTAGGAATTTTAGCAGCTGCAACTTGAATGCACTCTAGCATGCCAGCTTGAATACTTAATGACTCACTAATATCCTGGGGATAGGGACTCTGCTTTTTAAGCCAGAGATGCTGTTCAGAAGTAGAAAGAAATCCAGATAACTTTGTAGCGGCCCTCATTATGTACAAATTAACCAACAATGGATTTGACTCCACCGCAGGATTAATATATTTACACAAGTTAAAGAGCTTTGTGTCATAGACAGCAATGACAGAAACAGGAATTGACCCACAGAGATCACCTTTTCTCCACAAAGTTGCTCCAAGGTGACCACAGAGTGGATGAAGTGATGTAAGAAACTGCAGTGTTGAAAGGCAACAAAGAATGGGCTTAGACTGAAGCACAATTCAGCAAAAGATATAACTGCAACAACATAAAATCAATCAAATCCATTCAATTCCCTATTCATTAATTTATCATCATTGTGGCCAACGAATATAAGCATTCCTATCTTTGATTATTGACAGTAGACATGACTTTTTACACAAATCAGATGAAAGACAAATCAGAATGCCTGCCTTTTCTGAAAATAAGTATGCGATTCGAGCAACTAAACTTTCCCATGCTTCTTGTGGAGTGAGATCACTGGCCGTAGGATGGATGCCAAGCTGCATCAGAGTATCAAACAGCCAAATTATTATCATGGCAACATATTTATAGCCAAGGTTGCTAGGCCAATTCTTGGATGAAAGTAAAAAATTATAAAAGCTTAAGAGAAAACTATTAGTAATATCAAGCAAACTTACCAAATAAATGGTATCAGAATAAAATCATAACAAGGCAAAATCAGACAATCAACCACAGATTTTCTCTCAAAACGAAAAATAGTCAGCTTCAAATCCTCATGGCTAATGCAACTCAGCCTTAAGACCTCTATCCCAGAAGCATCAAAAGAAATATAAAAAATAGAACTATCCAAGCCCAAGCTCCTTACAAGAAATCAGTTTGGGGTAAAGAATTAATATACAGGTTTTACCTCTCCTTCCTTGATCATAAAGCGAATGTTTAAAGAGACATATAATTTTAAGAGAAAGCTGGATGAGGCCATATCTAGCAGTAAAGTTATAGTCCTAGGAGAAAACGCAAGTGAATTACAAATTATGGTAAATGTATACAAATCTACTTTTAATAGAAAGGACAATTAACTAAGTCAAACCTTTTCTAAAGCCATCTCCGCAGCCGATTGCTCTGCGTCCTTCTTTTTTCTAAAGGTCCCTGACACAACAGAAAGTTCTGGAAGCTGCAACAAACATCGATACAGGCAAGGACCCTTTTGTTGAATTAATCCAGGACACTCAGTGTGAATAGGCTCCTTTACTTCCTCTACTGTGAAGCAGGCCTTGCTGCCAAATTTTTGGTGTATTATAGCCTTAGGTGTAAGGGTTGTTTTCTTTAATTCAACAGCAGGATGCCCTTTTGTTTCCATTGTAAAGATCTGAGCATAATCTACTCTTGGAAAACAATGATCAAATGCCCATCCATCCTACATTATTAAAATTTGAAACTGTCAGGTTAACATTATGTCATTACTATTACGCCTAAAAAGTAATAATAATAGTAATAATAAGTGATAACTACCTATTAGCTTCAACAGAGTAAATGACAAATACAGCTTCCTATTTTCATGAAAAGCCAGCGGAAGATCACAGGAATGCATAAGGTTTTAATTTAATTTTAGTAATATTCTGAAATCTTACTTGTAATAATACTTGTAAAAGCAAAGCTTTTCAGCAATTTCTAAACGTTGTTATCCACATTGAAAATCGAATATTTTAAATCCTTAAGAAATAACAAGCCAAATTTATAAACAAGAAGGTGCCACAACCAAAGTATTTTTAAATAGACAATTACACAGTGACCTAAGTTCCTCAGATATGCTAGTAGATTTTACATGTCTAATGGGAAAAATAAGTACAAAGAACAAATGACTGCCATATTGTAGCAACACTATCTACATAAACAGCATGAACAGCAATACTAGCACTACAATTCAGTAGATATGGACTTGACTGTGAAACATAAAAAGACGATAAAAATCATAGACAGAATAGAGGAAATATTATCGCAATTTAGAAGGGGAAACGATAATCCTAGCCCCAAATGTTTTGGCAGTAAAGGAACGGAGAAAAACAGAAGATAAGTTCACGAATCATTTATCTACACCCAGTAACGTTAAGAGCCTTCACGGGTCCCAATGACATTATCGAAATTCCAAATTTTCCTCCTTTTAGAATCACTGAGGAACTGGGAGAACACCAAAAGCCAATAATGCAATAGCCGGGAAACCATCCAGAGAAACGTGAGAAAGATTAAAATGGCCCAATAATTGGAAGCGAAAAATTAGGAGCAAGTTCAATGCACGAAAGCCCCTCCGAAGCAGAAGAAAAGACGACGACGACGACATCGCATAAAAATTAAAATGAAAAATAGCAGCGATGGTACCTTGGTTACGTTAACCAAATCCACGATGGACGCAGGAAAACACAGAGAGAGAAGCTTTAGAAGATCAGGTATAATGAGAAAGCTTGGAATTTGGAAAGGAAGGATTGTGATTTCATGAAATGGAATCAATTAGGAAGCAAGAGGAAGAGGAAAGTTTATAGCTTTATTGGGAGAAAGGAAGAGGTTTTGGAGGGGTTTTTGGGATGTTGGGTGGGCTGTTGGGCACGAAACGGACGCACACTGCCCAATATTCCATTCCAAGAAATGAGTTCACAGTCACTAACGGATCGTGCTGCCGCTTCTCCCACCTTCCTGCTTAAGTTTGATCCCCTTCCTCCCCAAGTTTGTTTTTAATTGACTTCACTGCCGTCATGTCAAGCCTCTTTTGACTGTGACTCGCATATTAATGCAATTTTCTTTTTCTTTTTGGCGTCAACATGCAATATTCTTTTGACTTCATACAATTTAGTTAAAAAATTTAGAATTTACTTTTAAATTGGGTTTATTTAGTATTTTCCTTTCATCTAATTTTTAAAAGCATTCTTTTTTTTTATTCTTAAAAACGAAAAATGGAAATAACTTGGTTTGTTTTTTGTTTTCTTTTTTAAACTTTAGGAAGATTTTTAGATGAAAAATTTTCCCCCTTTTTATTAATATTAAAGTTATAATTATTTACAACAAGATTTTCAAAATCACCTCATCCTATATCAGCTTTTCATTCCTCTGGATTGCTGCTCATTCTTTGTTGTTATTTCTAAATTCTAAAAATGTTTTCAAATTAATATTGCCACATATTTTATGTTTATTTTATTCTCAAAAATACAATGTTAAAATTATTTTAATATATTTTTTATTAAAAAAATGGACATAAAATCAGATAGCCCTTATTCTCCCTTTTCTTCTCAGAGAAGACTTTCAATTCTGCCAATTTCATCTAATTATTCTAACTAAATACATTTTTTCAACATTTTATTGAAGCAAGAGGCATATAATTTATTGTTTTGTTTGGCCGAATAGAATTTATCGTTTATTAATAACATTTTTTCAGTATTATATTACATTAGTTTTTTTTTACCAGAATTATATTACATTAGTTTGGTATCAGAGTAATACTCTTGTGTAAATAAGAGAGTTATAGGGTCAAAAGATGGAAATTGAATAACAGAAATGAGGGGGGATCAGAATGAAAGAACCGGGCAAAAGAGCTAGCTGAGTCTCCTAAGCAGCACAATCATCCATCAAAATCTATTAAATATAGAAGGAAAACACACACACACAGAGATACATATAGGTTGAGGATTCTTTGCCATGAAGGAAACATCCAGTTACACTTGCTCGATTCACCTGTAAAAATAAAATAAATTAAAACGTAATTTATTCTCTAGTAAGTCTTGCCATATTTTCTATCACACATTCTTTTGTCAATCTCCCTAGGACTGCTCATATTTACACAGAGGATAACGTGACTTTTCGCCTTCCTAACGCATGCCAAGCCTACGTGAGTTTCCTCTAAGTTGTGTTATCACACCTTGTGCTTCACGAAGTTGTGCTTCAAGCTCCTTCATCTTTGATGAATCCCCTTCTTCAGTCATCTGTTGTTAAGAGTGGCAGGTAGATAGCATGTAGAAACACTTATGTCATAGACTTCATGCATTTAAGTGGAGAAGTAATTCAATGCTGCATAAATCTGACTTTTTCTTTGATAAAATAATCTTACGGTTCTCCCTAGCTTATGTAAATATGAAAGGGAACACAACAAAATGTTGAGTTTACCACAAATTTCATACTGTTAAAAATTCGAATTCCAAACTTCAATTAAAAGTTGCTCCATTTCACATTTGCATGCAGCTTACACTTGCGTACACGAATTAAATTGTTGACATACAGTTGAAGTTTTAAACTTACAAGTAGTTTTGGCTGTGACAATGCTGCCTGAATTGCTCCCTGAACCTGCCTGTTGATCTCTTCCATCTCTCTCTGACGATCCAGTTAACGTACCTCTAACTCCTCCCGTTTGCGGCGTTCCTTCACGAGTTGCGATTCAACCTCAGCTAGCTTCGCTCTGACCTTATTATACTTTGCTCTAGCCTCCTCTGTTTCCTTCTTTTGGGCTTCTAACTCAGCCTGTCGTTTACCTTGAATTCTAGTGGAGCTTCCTGATACTATACCTCGCATGTATGATTTCTTCCCTACAAGTGACTTGAAGGCAGATTCAACAATTTCTGGTTCAATTCTCGCAATCTCATTCCCAGAACACTGAACAACTTGTTCTGCAACCTTATCCTACAATGAATCAAACATCTATAGAAGTCGAGCATAGAATGCGAAGGACAAGCATCACTCAATTGCATTAAAAACAGATGTAGAGTTATTTAAGGTTTAAATACATGTATCTCTTTAGATGTCTTATCAACACATTCACCATTTGCCTTTTTGTGTGTTAACTGCCACGGTGTACGCAAATCGAGCTCCTTCCCAGTCACCTTGTCCCTCTATCAAAGTGTATGATGAATAAATTATATTAAACAGTATAAGAAAATGAAATACAGATTCATCAGAAACAGCACAACTTAGGTTGAGATTGAAATCTCACAGCGTCATAGCCGACAGCATGAAAGGATTTTCGCCCACAAGCATGAGTGATCTTTTGACAGAGCATTCCATAGAGTATGAGCATTAAAAAACTAATCGTGATTCAGGCAACGAATGAAACTTAGAAGGATTTATAGCGTAAAAAACAAAATGTCTGAAACCAGCAAGAAGATATTTATCAATCCCTCCGCATTTGAAAAGAGAAACTACTTAGTCAGGATAGCAGACACGAACATCCACAAGAACCAGAAAAGATAACTCTAAAGATAGCATTATTTCAAGTTAAACTATGATCCCCAAAAGAAGCATGCATAACTTGCCAGAGTCTTTTGCGCTATTGTATCCTCTACACTCTGTGGAACCTTCTTCCATTTGTAAACATTGTGACGGGCATTCTGCCGAACAATTACAGAAAGATCTGCAATGAAATCTTTCCGCCCGGGACAAACAGCAACCATTTTTGTCGGATGAATCAGAACATCCAACTTTCCATCTGCACTCTTTTGGCGCTTCCTCTCTACTCCCAACCCTCTTGTCCGTCCTCTTCCCTTTTTCTTAGGCACAACGCATATTATACGATATAATAGTTACAGCCTGGACCTCCAGAAATCACATCTCCACTAGGCACAAATAAATATTGGGAAGCTATCATGAAAAAAGAAGGGAGTAAACCTGGGAAAAAGATGAGTACTGATTATTTGCAGGTATTTCACAAGTATACCTGCCTCCTGCTCCTCTTCACAACCATGAGCTACTTCCTGAAAGTTTGATTGATTATTGGAAGTTCCTGAATTTCCATCAGCACTTCCTTGACTCTTCTTACCCATCAATCCTTTTGGTCGTCCTCGCCCCTTTTTCTCAATCGTGGTACCCATATCTTAAACACAAAACATACAAGGCAGTAGAGTAATCAAAGTTGCTCCTAGCCATCATCTTCTATAGTAGCGTATTGAACAACAAAAAACCAAAGCGGCAAATAACATATTTCATGCCAGTGGGAGCACTTTGTTCATATAGGTAAATATCCAGCTCAAAATAGAAAAGCTAGATTTACATGTAAAAGCTAGTAGCTTTTGTCTCATAGCAGGGCACAAATGCTAATCCTTTCTTACAAAAGAAGAGATGTCATTAGAAAGATCATACTGTAAATAGGATAATAAAGCGACTACTGAAACATTTGTAACTATAGAACTAATCCTTTCTCATTGAAGAGATGAAAGAAGGGATACCAGTATACCGGAAGATAAGACAAATACCAATACAGATGAAAGTTGTAACTCTACCAGCTTCCTGAGTCTCTGAGACCTCTCCACGGCCATTCCCAATTTCCACTAGGTTTAATGGATTAGCTGAACTAGCCGAGTTGTCATTTGCTTTCTCTTCGAACTTATTCAAAACTGTTACACCTCTTGGATCCCCGAGTCTCTTTCTTTTAGGCCCATTTGGTACGAGGTATTAAAAATGAGGGATTGGGATTAGAATTGTAATTGAAAAAAATCATTAAAAGAGTGTTTAGCATATGGGTTTGACTAATCCCACATAACAAGTAATCTTTTATACTAAACACTCTTTTAGTGATTTTTTTCAATTGCAATTCCAATCCCAATCCCTCATTTTCAGTGCTTCCTACCAAGCGCAACCTTAGGTCTCGTATCTATAGCAAACCCAACGGAACCGAAGAACAAAAGCATTAGCTTAAATGCAAGGAAAATATGTTGGATATAAGAGAAATAATAGCATACGTACGCCCCTTGCTGTATCATCGACATGCTTGTTCCTTGTGAAAGAAGAAATAAGAAGACGAGGCATTCATTAAAGGATACGAGAATAAGATGTATACTAACCCATAACTATACTTGCTCCATGCTTTTGCTTTAAGCCTTGTGGTTCTGTCACATGAACAGGAATGGCCAAGTTGTCATCTTCACTCTTACGAAATTCCTCACCGAACGTTCTTAGCCCTCCTCGTCCTCCTCGACTCTTTCCCTTTGGCATGGTTGAACAATCTGAATTAAAACAAAAATGAGTGTGGAACAAATGTATGCAAACACCAAAAAGGAGTTGTAATTTCCAATTGAGAATTTTTAAAGACTAAGTAGAGCTAACGACGAAGTTTAATCTCTGCTCTGCATAAAAAAGGTTGCTTGATATGCTTGATAACTAAGTTTTGGTAAGTAGAAATGAGACAGAGGGAGACTAACAAAGGAGAAACACTGATCGTCATTAAAATAATACAACACTGGTATATAAACACAGTGCAACTCTATTGGGAGAAATATGAACGATCACTTCATTCTCTTTTGTTTTTTGCCCGCCGTTTCATTCTAACGTGTTGCCTTTCCCCTTCCCGCTTTGGTCGGATCACATAGTAATTATTTGGATTAATGACTTAATATTTTTATTATAAATTCTATTTATTTATTTGTTTGTTTACCAGCAATGCAATTCGCTTTTTCCATCCAACCATCGAATTCGAAAATTGACTCATTAAGCGTGCTATTTTTTTTTTTGGACTGAAATATTATACTTGTATATACAACTTCAAAAGTCAAAGCAAGGTTAACCTATACCCTCATTAAGCGTGCCATTTAATTCAAGCATAAAAAATAATTCTAGATGGGTTTAGTCGATATCTGTGCCTCCAATAGAAAAGTAATTCTAGAATTTGATTACCGATTCGAATATCACAGTCCAATCTCATCACGGTCTTACTTTGGCATGAATTTTTGCTTTTGAAAAATTAGTAAAAATTTTTTAAAAAATATTTATACAATTTCAAAAGGAACTAGATTTCTCTCCCGTGCGTTGCACAAGAAGTGATATTCTGAGAAGTATCAACCATAAAAGCAATTGAAAATGGAAAAGTATGAATTGAAGCATGAGGTAATATTCACATTTTGTAAAATCGAAAAAGATTTAATGTCATAATGAAAGAAATTAAGATAACAAACAACAATAACTTCATCCTGTCACTATAGCGTCTCTTTTAAAATCAAAGAGTAATAATTTTGACACAGGCAGTGGAGGTTTAATCACCCAATAAAAAAGGACACATGGCGACCCAAGCAGCGACCATATTTGCTTTCCTGTGAATCAATCCATTGAATAAGATAATTTGTAATTTGATTTTTCATATGTAGAATATCTATTGTTTGAAACTTTTAATGTAATGAATTGCGCCATAGCTTAGGAAATAAATGAAGAACCTTTTTTTTTATCATTAACAACAAAGGTAAGGAAAGTAGTTTGATCAACTTGGGAGAAAGCACTATTCACATTAGTTTCTAAAAATTCTTAGTAGGTGTCATTGACTTACACTTAGGTTGAGATACATGACTGGTAGTGGAATAGTGTCATCTCCAGCTGATCATCTTGAAAAGATGTTGTAGCCATCACTGTAGAAATATGCAGAAGAAATTAATGAATGTAAGATATAAAGTACATAATTTCAATCAAGTAGAAAGGCATTTAGAGTTAACAATGAATGACATGTATGGGATAAATTACCAATGAGCTTCACACAATGTTTTGAAATATTTCTCTATAGACCACATTCATCGTCTTGTTGGTTGGCTTTTTCTCTGAATCAAGTATTAGAATTTTGATGCCATCCATAGATCTAACTCTTGACAGAGCAACATATAACTGGCCATGTGTGAAGACAGGTCTAGGAAGGTATAGGCCAACATTGGTCATTGATTGTCCTTGACTCTTGTTGATTGTCATAGCAAATGATAGGATGATGGGAAATTGCCTTCTTATCAATGTGAATGGTAGTTTAGATTCTGATGGATTCATATCCATTCGATGGATCAAAACTTCTTGACCTTGACTTGTGCCATTGAGAGCGATTGCTTTAATAAAGTGTTTACCAAGAAATGTGATCCTCAGTCTTGTGCCATTACAGAGTCCTGCAGCCTGATCTATATTTCTCATGAGCATTATAGGAACTCCTACTTTCAAGGCAAGTCTATGTGGAGGTAAGCCAGAGCATTTTATTGTGTTCAAGAATTCTGTTGTATACAACTCTTGGAATGAGGTGTTGCCTTGATCAACAGTACTAACAGAATCAGAGCTAAAATATTCAACAACTTCAGTAGGTAGTAAGGAACACATATAATCGTTAATTTGCTCAACAACTTCAATTGTTGGTGCCAGAATAGCTCTATTAGTTAGATATGTTGAATCAGTCAAATGATCTAATAGATCAGGATATGTGGCATGCACGATTGATTGAAGATGATCATGAGAATCTAGAATTAGAAGATCATTTGGGATTTCTATCTCTGCCATGCCATCATGAGGCAATCCAATCTGGCCATCACCGATGTCTAAAAGCCAATTTGAAAATTGTTGTAACCTTGAATCATATGTGGATGAACTTGTAGATAACCGCATGTTTTTTGTAAGTTGGAATAACTTGCAATGACACCATAAATGAGAAAAGTTGATGCATGAATTGATGACATCCGCACGACTACCTTTCGGGATCACAGGCAATATTTGTCGGAAGTCTCCTCCCATGACAATACATTTGCCTCCAAAGGGATGGTTGCACTTCATAATATCTTTAAAGGTCCGATCAACAGCTTCTATACAAAAACGTTTGACCATTGGAGCTTCGTCCCAAATAATCAACTTTGCGAATTTGATGAGGTCGCACAATGGTGAATTTTGTGATATGTTACATGTGGAGTCTTCATTAATATCAATTGGAATTGCTAATCTTGAATGTGCAGTTCTACCTGATGGTAATAAGGTTGCAGCTATTCCACTGGATGCCACATTGATCACTATTCCACCTTGAGCTCTAACTGATGCAGTGAGTGCTTTCCATAAGAAAGTTTTTCCTGTACCACCAAAACCATACACAAAAAAGAACTCATCATTTGGATGGTTCATTGCATTCATTACTTGCTGGAATATAGTATTCTGCTCATCTGTCAGTAATGCTACCAATCTATCCGCTTCTCTCTGACACATATCTCTGTCAAAGTTTAATTCTTGAAGGACCAAATGATTCCTGATATCAAAATACTCGGTAGATATTGCCGTTGGCATTAATGGGTAATCATGGAGAGATTTGCCATTTATCTGTAGCAACTTCTCAATCTCAATCAAGCATGCCTGTTGCTTGTCATCATCACTTATGTTTAAATCTGTTTCATTCAATCAATAGTAATGTTATAAATTGAAGAAGACAAAACAAACTTTATGTTTATGAAAATTGCATAGAAGTATTTTGTAGTTGAATTTACCTGCAGACCTAGGGTTATTTCGAGGTACGTAGAACATGTCCTCAGATAAGAGATTTTTTGTTTGTTCCCATATCAGGTGTGGTTGTGATATGCAATGACATAGTAGCATGGACACAAAGAATCTCCTGAGATAACATCCTGTAGCCCAAAATGATGCTTCCTTTATCGCGTCAATGAACTCTTGATCATCATGAATTAATCCAAGAGCATAGCAAGCAGATCGAAAAGTTGGGTAGACAACATTATCTACAGTTCTTATCTGTTCATAACTGCGAGGTCCCTTTACTTTTGTCAATAGTACTCTAAGGTAGTATATTTCACCTTGAGAGGGCGATGCATGTGCTAACCTCCCAACCGCAAATCCCTTTTCTCTAAACTTCCAAATTCTTTTTTGCTTGTTAAAAGTATAATATTGTGGAAACTCAACATATGTCAAAGTCCTGGCAAATGGATCATCTAAATTTCGTTCCATCCATGCAAGAAACATTGATTCCTTAATTCTGGGTCTGTGAACTAATGAGCTAACTGATTCCTTGTCTGAATAGAAAACAGCCTGTTGATCCTGTAAGTGAAAACTCAAGCGCTCTACAGAGGGATATCTATGATGGATATCAAATGAAAAAATACGCCATGCACCTTCACAGGAAGAAATGTACCTGCAGTTCAAATAATGAGAGATCTCGTCGAAACCATTGTTTCCATTGTCATAGTGATCATTGTTGTATATGCCAGCAACAACTCGATCGTTTCCTTTACTAACATACTTGAACAAATATTTTATTGCAGTTGATTGATTTGTTTTCTCAACATTAATGTGGGCATGAAATAGCTTCAGCAAAGTCGCATTGTAAGGAACAACATATCTATTATCCAATGGAATACCCTTCCTATTAACAGTCTTTCCATCGTTTCTTCTCCTATATGTAGGGTAACCCTCCTCGTCTATCGAGGTTTGGTTAACAAATTTTTTGGGAAAGTACTTAGAGCATTTCCCATTTTTCATGCAAGGAGATCTCTTGTTAGAAGCTCCACACGGTCCATGGATCATGTAATTGCTGACAAGATCATATAGTAATGGATCTCTCTCTTTATCTGGTATTTCTGCAGATATCATTTTGTCTACATCATCAGGAGTGTTTGGTTTGTCAGAAGGATCTAGAAATAGAATAATATGAGCATGTGGCAAACCTCTCTTCTGAAATTCAATAGTATAAATTTCTGCAGGAGGAAAACGTAATTATTATTTAATGTTTAAGAAAGTCATTTTGTCATATCACAATTTGGTTAGGCGACTCAACTAAAAGCATAATTTTGTGTATAATGACTGAAAGTATGCATGCAAATTTTAAGTATATTTATGCATGTTTGTATAATGCATTTAAATGTTACTTTATTCTACTTAGTCAAAAGTTATTCTACCTTGATAAAAGTTGGGAAACAAATTCTACTGTGACAAACACATGATAAAATAATAAAAATAAAAGCTTAGAAAAAGTTTTTATGGTAACCCGCTACTTCCTAACTTGAATAAATAAAATAAACATAGTTCTTATGAATATATTTAAATTAAAAGTCAATATATTAACACAAGGAGAAAAAAGGCAATCTGCATTACTCAATATATAAAATGAGACGCATGATTTTAAGTAACAAAAGTATTGCAAACAGTATAGTGAGGACCAATTGCAATAGTAAATTTATTTATGAATTTCAATTAACTATGCTATGATAGTAGATTGGCAAAAATATATAGAAAATAACACACCGATAGGAGGATTAAATATTACCTGCTCTTACTTTTCCAAAAATTTTTTGTTCCTTAATGATTTTCATTAACGCTTCAAGCTTCAGCTTGAATATTCTGCATAATATGTCTGGTCGATCAGCTGGATTTAATTTATGCCTGTTGCAGAATCTCTTTACTTCTGGCCATGCTGGATTGCATGTGAAAGTTAAAAATAAGTCAGGATAACCAGTAAATTTGCATAGTGCCATTGCATCTTGATAGTTTTGTACCATATATCGGGCTCCCCCAGTAAATGAGGATGGAAGTATAATCCTTTTTCCTGTGCGAGATGGATCTGTCTCACCCCTGGTGAGTGCATTAGTGAGACCTCTGTACATGTCCACCCGTAGCTCTTTTTGATGATTACGGATATAATTGAGTCTTTCACTCTCTACCATTGTATATCCGTCAACAATGAATTGTTGAAGTAGCCTTTTGGAGTGTAGCAAAACAGACTGCTCATTATTTCTATCCATCAATCTAAAAGATAGGTACTCCCGTGGGGTTAGAGTCTTCCTCTTTTTAGTCTGAGTAAGAGTGGTTTCACTATGTTTAATGGTTGAATCATATCCATTATTTCCATAGTGAAAAATAATAGGATATTGCAGGGGAATGTATGCTTTGTGCAATTCATCAATTCTTTGCAACGCTCCAGCTCTTTTCTCAACAATTATGTCTCGTTTGAAATATGATCTATCAAAGTCTCCAACCAGTAAAGCAGCAACCTCAGATGCTGTTGGCATATCATAGACCCTATCACTGTGATCTGAATTCCTAATGAGACGAATATTGACATTAGAATGCTGGTCACGCTTGAGAATTTCAGATGCCATCCGATAACTAATGACAAGGCCATTGTGTTTGTCAAGACAATCCTTTATTTCTTGTGTAATTCCTTGATCAATTGCAGACCTATGACAATGCTTGCTGAACAGAAGAGTTAGTGTTGTTAGTAAGAACACAAATAATGTTTCACAAAAGAAGTCCCAATGTCTAAACAATGTTTAAGTAGCAATGATAACGGCAAACTGATTTTTCTTTTGAGAAAGTTAGTATCACATTTTATGGATCACTTATGCGGAGATAGTTCGGCCTTAATTTATTGGGACATTTAAATCTAAGGCAATATCAATAATAATTTCATTGCTTATTATTAATTCATGCGATGTTTTTTATATGTACAGTACAAATATTAAGGCTGACAAAGTATATTATTGATAAGGACTGCAATAATTTATTAGAAATTATGATTAGAAATTCAAGCTAATGATATAGACATTAAATAAAGTTATAAGTTGGTCATACCTGACAACGGATATTCTGTTAGATATTTCATTTTCAGTATCATATATATAGAGCTGAGAGTAGACCGGCTGAGATCCTTCAGGAGGTAGCAAGCTTCCTAGTAAGTGGTAATTCTGACCAGACATAACGAAAGAATAGGGACCTGCTCCAGTGTTTATCTTTGTCAAAGAAAAGTTTACGAAATGTTTCTGGTGGAGGCTGCATAAGAGGAACCAATATTTTGCCATGGCAGCAACAAATAGAGAACAAAGGATATTCATTGGAAGGAGCTCTCTTAAGCCTTTCGTTAAACCACATCAAAGCACCACAATAATGGCACACATAATCTGCATCACCTTCATCAATATAGCCTTCTGTGGATAGATCGACGTTATCGTAATCATTTATATCTACGACGTCAACCTCACAATCTGAGTCACCATTCGCTTCATCTTCGTCTGCAAATTTAAAATAAAAAGAATTAATCCTCACATATGAATAATTTAGTGAGAGAAAGATACCCATAAATATATGAAATTATAACCTGCACCAACAGCATTATCAAGCTTGGGAGAAAGGTTAGTTGCTAAATTGGTAATGTTGCAAAGTCTGGAACAATTCACAGTAGCCGTGCTACCATTGTGTCTCAAATACGATAAATCTGCTGGCTGCTGAGTGTTTTGTTCAATTGTTCTGTCACAGATACCTGGATGTTGTGGTTTACTTACTCCTCCATAATCTGTGATATCTTTGGATGCAATCCTCGTTGAAGTTGTCATGGCTGAAGTGGAGCTTCCACGAAGTTGGGTAGAAAGTTTCGCTTGATAAGTAGGTGCAATATAGGCAGAGGTACTTCCGAAATGAGTGGATTGTTCTAACTGATCAGTGCTGTTGAGATAGCCATATATATTAGCATGACCACTTTGTCTTTTACCATGTGCAGATTCCGATATTCCTTCCATAACTGCTGAGGATACAGATTTCTTTCTTTTCGTTTGAATATAAATATCCACGGGAGAACTTTCAATGACATCATGGTGTTGTGCAGCATGAGTACTGCTTCCTGTAATTACAGAAAACGAAAGTATTTGTGAAATAAAAACAATACAGTAAAGCAAGGTCACTATGATGACTTTCAGGAGAGAGATGGATTGTCTAACCTTCAGGCCGAGACGCTGTAGTGCAACCAACATTCTTCCTTATCCTTCCCATGTATAGTGTTAAGATGAAAGAAGTACGTTCAAGTGTATTAATCAAGATATGAGAATAGGATATAAAAGACATGGAAAGGATGGAAATCAGAAAGTTACTTCGTTAGTTGACATTGGCGAAACGTCTTTCAATGCATGGGCAATATTGACTTCAATAGCCACAGGAGACAAGTTACTTATGGCGCACATGGGAAAAGTACTATAATACAATTTTGGATACACAGTAGGTTATTTTTCTGTTTGCCAACTGGGAACAACCCACGTCATTTAAAGGGTTATGAAGATTCGAGGTGCAATTAAAAGATGGGAGTCAGAAGGTCTGCTGAGCAGTATATAATACTTAAGTAACACTGGTTTTATTTTTTGTCGCCAGCATTTAATGTTTCTCGGAAAATGTTCAGGTGGGAATGTATTTATGAGTATTACCTCCCTAGAAATATTTAGTTGTAATTGATAGTTGATTAATTTATTCTATTTGACTCTTCAACTTACCCGTCACGGAACAAAAAGTTATTGTGTTCATTAACAATTTTGTTGATACATATGAAAGTATTTTTATTTTAATTTATGGAAGATGAAGTAAAATATAGACAATACAAGAGCGAGAATTGGCTGTGGAAAGGAAATAAGAAAATCAATAAATGCTTACAGTACGATTCATTTGGATGGTCCAATTCAAGTTTGTAAGCCAACAGTGTGAAATCCCTCGTCATCGAATTCATAAATTCCATGAAATGATTTATAGCATTAAAATCTTCACATTTATACTATTAATTATTTCCATTGAGTTTTGCGTGTGACGCGATTAAATATGCTATTAATTCATATATTTAAAATGCAATAAATAAGCATTTATTAGATTAATAGAAAGTGATTCACCAGGCATATATCACAATGGGTCCGTTTGGCGGGCTTTTGGGGGGTTTAAAAGTAGCTTATTTGTAGTGTAAACCCGATTGGAAAAATCATGGTCCATTTTTTGGCTACGACGTTTATTGAAAATGAAAAATAATTTAAAATATGAATTTACAAAATATAATAATTTTAAATTTTAAATTATTATAATAAGGACAAATTATATTTAATGAATAAAATATATTTAAATTACAAATCATAGTAATGTGAAGATTTTTGAACCTAATAATATTACATAATTAATTAGATGCTATATTCTGCATAATTTATGTAAATGTAAAATAAAAAATAATATTAAAAATTAAAAATATTAAAATTATTTTTACTCAATAAAAATAAATAATTGAAAACTGATTCGGAAACACAAAAAGTATATAGAGATAAGCATAAGAATAATATAAACATAAGAGTAAAAATATCTTTTAATTCTAATAAGCTACTTTTGCGTAAGTTATAAGTAAGTTTTGGGTATTTTTACAATCGTACCTAGGAAAGCAGCTTTTGACACCTAGAAGTTATATTTTTTAAACAGGAAGTAAAAATAATTTTCAATCAAATGATGCAAACTATTTTGCAACTCCAGTTTAAAAAATTGAAAGTTTAGTAAGCCTGATGCAACTATGACCATAAAGTGTGGAAATTCCTATAAAAAGGTGACAAAATATTTGAAATTAAAACACGATTAGATAGCAACTATAACAATGAAATGGTAGATTGATATCAATAAACATCTTCCAACGAAGACTCATGAACACTTAATTGATTTAGTATCACAAAACACGTCCAAAAAATGCAGTCCGGATGAAACTCAAAGCGAACATTTTTGCCAAAAAAATTAAAGCCAAATTTAATACAATTTAAAAGTCCAGATGTTCCCAATTAAATTTTCAGATATAGCTAGTCATTTCTCCTTATCTTCTTTGCCGGTTTGGTGCTGCTGAAGCTTGGAGGGGACCCTTCAGAGAGGCCTATATCATCAAGTTGTTCTGATTCATTTTTCCCGTTCCTCTTTTTCTTTGACAAGGTCTCCACAGGTGTGATTATCTGAGATATTGTAAGATCATCATCATCATCCGCAATGTTGTGAGTGCCAAGCATCTTGGGAGATGAGTATGAGGAAGATGACTCGATTGGTGAATTCTGTCCAGTAGAATAGTGGGAAGAGAATTAAGGGTATTTTTGAAAAATGTGATGGAGAATGATGATGGTATGGTAAAATAATTGAACAAACTATTAAGAATGACGCCGGAAAATATGCTATGACATGTAGAATTTAATAATCCAATTAAAATAGATTATAGTCTCCTGACCTTGACATTAGCGTTGGCATCAGCGCTGACATTAGAGTATGTGAACTGATCCAAAATATCCTTTTTCACAGAGAACTGTGACACTCCCATACTACTGGCAGGATATTTTATGTTGTTTTCCTTAACCTTGACCATTACGACAATTTCCTTTCCAACAGGTCGATCTAACTCTTTTGGAAAAGATCGAGACGACCCCACCTGATATCATAATTTATCAACAAAATAATTCAAATGACAGCAAGACAGTTTAGACTAAGAATGACAACATCCAAAGGTATAAACCCATGATACCTTCTTCTTAAGTTCAGAAGCTGAACATTCTAATAGAGCAGATGCATGCCGGTTGAAGAAAAGCATCGAACATTGTCCAGTGGAATCAAATACTTTGTAATGGACTTTGAACCTTTTACAAATGAACAACTAATTATATAAACGATGGAGATGAAGTATGGACTTCAATGACAATGAATAACTTTATACGTACTTGGGTTCAGTCTTAAGCACTTCTTGATTACAAGAAGTACACTTCATCAATTTATCATCAACATGCACTGGTTTTTTATCGCATGGACATCCATCATAGGTCCAACCATACTCACTCTCAACTTTCTGGATGGTGACCTTGGTGACAATTTGACTTTCCTATTTAGGTAGAAAATAAATTTATAATTAAATTTAATATATAGGTGTATGATTAATGACTAATTTGGTGAATGTGATATATATGTGATTAACTGAAGAGACAATAATTATCTGAATTATAATGGCAAGACTATATTAATTCGTGATGTCTAAATGTGTGACAAATTGAAAGAAAAGGATAATATCAACCTTTGTGAGTTTGGAAATTTCAGAAAGGGGAATTCTGGTTGGGAAAGTCAGGAGTGAGTTACTGGTAGCATCAAGCATTACGGTAGATGAAACTTGTGAGAAGTTCTGACTTGCTCCAGGTGTCTCACCGAGTCTGTAGACATATTCAGATTTATAATGAATACTAACATTTGTCAAACAGTTGCATAATTTAGATATAAAAAGCGACAAAGACAATCAACGTAAGAGTAAACCTGGCAATTAATTCTCTGACTTCAGGGAGGTCTGGATTGAACAAAACTCTTGTAGCATGGAAAGCATTAGTTATATGTCCGTAACCTTAAATAAATACAGGGAGGTAAGTACAGAATATAACATCCAAATATAACTTGAAGTCATTATTTTCGCAATAAGCAAATACCTTTAGTTGTTGATATCCTTGCAAATCGGATGACAACTACAGTAGGAACTTCCAAATCATCAGTCCTAGCTTCAAATGCATTGATTGCCACATCTCCGAAAAGAGCCACGTTAATGGGGATTTGGCTGCATTAAATTAAGGTCTAATAAAAAATGAACTGAACAACGAAGCAGTAATGTATCTTATTATGAATGATTCAGAGGAGTTTGTGACTGAAGTGATGTTACTTATGATCAGCGATGGTGAAATTCAGTGTCTTTATGGTCTGTGAGTCTTTTTTGTGGTCAACCAAGTTTCCAAATGCTTGAAGGAACCCAATGACATCTGCAATTTTTTTTTCATACGATTAGAATAAAACATAAAGGAGTGAACAAACATGGGAAGGATATGATTACTAACCAATCAATTCATAATTTGTAGCATTATAGTCAGCAATATCCTTTATTGGAACAAAGTTAAATGCATTTAAAGGGACTGCTAAGTCATGCTTTTGGAAAAACGTCATGGAGTGGAAACGAATCTTCCAAGTGTGATGACAAAGTTTGAAAGCATCATTGTTGGGCACAGCTACAAAGTTCTCAAACTGATATACTTCACCCTCTGTTATTTCATCCATGTATCTTTGTAATTGTGCTTTCTGGGACATAAAAGCTTCAACTCTATACCCCTGCATGTTTTCATTACAATGAGAGCCACAGAAGACAAATAATATGAGAATCGAAAATAAAGTTCCATTTTTTGTCAAACCTGTTCATCAACTAAAATCATCCCTACTTTAAAAATATCAAAAGGCGGTGTCTTTTTAGCCATAATCCATTTTCTCAGCACTCTCGCAACAATACACCAGGTATCTTTAGAATCATCTACATCTTTGATGAGATCATGATCGAAGTTTGCCATTTGTTGCTGTGATGGTACTGACCTGCACAAATTAGTTGAAGGAGAGAAATGTTTGAGGGCCTAACATAAGGTAACGTTTGAAGGAAATAACTGTTTAACAGGAAGTAGATACCTTAAAAGTTAGGCTGTGGAGACCACGCAATGTACAGATCCCTGATAGATTGTATGGTAAATCAGCAGCCTCAGTTTGAATTGGATATCTGCTTATATAGAGAATAGATGTGTGTATTAGCATGGTTGATAATATAACCAACTATAATGAATGATCATATGCTTAGAGCTGGCCTCTAGCAGTCTCGTTATGCAAACATGCGCACTGACATCGAAGAGGCAAATGCTGATTGAAGTATCCAATGCATTAAAGGATATAGAAGGGGAATCAGTAAATGTATAAATAAATATATCTACTGGAAATCTGAAATGGCCCTGCATTTTTTTTTGATAAATAATCTAAAGTCATTAAAAATTAATCAAATTATATGAAAAGTAATTATATAGATAACAACCCACGTCATTTAAAGGGTTAAGAAGATTCGAGGTGCAATTAAAAGATGGGAGTCAGGAGGTCTGCTGACCAGTATATAATAATAAGAAAGAAATATTTAAGTAACATTGGTCTTTTTTTTATCGCCAGCATTTAATCTTTCTCGAAAAAGGTTCAGGTGGGGATGTATTTATGAGTATTACCTCCCTAGAAATATTCAATATATATTAGATATATATTTAGTTCTAATTGATAGTTGATTAATTTATTCTATTTGACTCTTCAACTTACCCGTCACGGAATAAAATTTTCATTTGATTCAATAGGAATGTTGCGTTCGACCATTTACACCTTTTTTCAGTTGATCTGTCCCATAATCTGCTTGTATTATTTTACAGATGTATTGCAATAGAGTTTGGAGTCTGCCAATTACTAACATTTTGTATCTCAGCATTATTATTACTACTTCTGGTCTTTAATACTACCTCCGGTCCTAATTATAAAAGTCAGTTGATTAATTTGAGTAGATTAAAAAAGTAAGTTGAATTAGTTATTTATCCTAAATATGTGTTTCCTTTTCTAAAATATCCTTGTTAATCAAGTGTATTGACTAGAACTATCATTATTAGAAGGGTTATTTTGGAAAAAAATGTATAAATATGAGAGACAAAGTGGATTGGGGTCTTATATTTCGGACCAAAATAAAAGTCAAACAGGGTTTTATATTAAGGACTAGTAGTAATATAAGAGTTAACTTCGGTTTTGTAATATAAGAGTTAGATGACTAATTTGAATAGATTAAAAAAATCAGTTAAGTTGGTTATTTATAATAAATATGTGTTGTCTTCTCTAAAATATCCTTGCTAATCAAGTGTCATTTTGATGAAATATTTAACATGTGTAGCTATTACAATAACTATTTTAGAAAAAAAATGGATAAATAAAAGAGAAAAAATATATTGAAGTTTTATATTTATGACCAAATTAAAAGTCAAACTAGCTCGTATATTAAAGATGGAAGGCAGTATTAATCATTACTATAAACGAAGACTAATCACGAGTGGAGGAGGGTGAGGTATTACCAGCATTTATTTATTGATTTTTGATCTTATCCATCTTTTCCTACCATATTTTGAAAATTAAAGTTCTCAACTGACAGTGATATTAATTATTAATTAATTAATTAATTATATAAAAAAATTGTATATCATAATGCATGGATAACTCCAAACCGATGCTTCTCTCAATCGAGGATCATAAGAAGGGATTCGAAGGGGGATGAGAAGAAGTTGACTCATTATTTGTCACTGCGGTATACTGGCAACGCGAGCTTTGTCTGCATGCATTCCGAAGGATAACGATGGCCATTTGCAGGTTGAGATCACTTGTTCCTCTTTCTAAATGCAGGTCTCTCGGGCTTCAATCTTTCCCAATACGCAGATTCGCTTCTTCCCGAATCCCCTCCCTTTTGGAGGTACCTAAACCATGTCTATTCTGCTTTTGTGATCTCTCAAACCTTAGCTTGTATTTTAATCGCTGATCTTGACTGGGTGTATGAGAAAATTGGTGGGCTTGGTATTATTATTGTCGCAATTCTTTTCTCTTCTTTTCAGTCCCTTTATGTTTGATGCCCAGTAAAGCTATGATTTTTCGAATCAATGTAGTTGAGCGATGTGTTGCTTTTATTTATAAGTCGCAGTTCAAGTGATAAATGTAAAGTCGGAGTTGATACATCTTATTATCAGTTCGAGTTTGATTTCAGATGGCAGGCATTTTGTGCGTGTGTCTGTGTGTGGAATTCTTTTGTCTTTAGTCTTCTTCTTCTTCTTCTTTGCTTGTAAAATGTTTGATGGATCATCGATAGTTTTGCAACTGTGTTAAAGTGGTGGTGTTGGAGCATTCGTGATGGACTTAACTGTGATCAATGATGCCTGTGCTGTAAATTTTGATATTTCTCCACTCAAGAATGCATATTCTATAAATTTCAATCGTTATCCTCTCAATGATGCATTACAGAATGTTGGATTCATTGGTCTCGGAAATATGGGTTCCAGGATGGCGAATAACCTGATTAAAGCGGGATACAGAGTTACAGTTCAAGACATGTACTTAATTTAAACTTTTAAATTCTCTATAGTTATTGAATTGTTTTACTAGTCACTGGGAAAGCACAAGCTTGCCGTTAATTTAAGTAGGATATTCGATCCTTGTTGGTCTATAGAGAATATTTTTAATTTTTTTTAATGATGTTTGTCATTTGTCTAATTTGAAAATATTGCAGAAACCCTGATGTTGCCACCAAGTTCTCTCAGATGGGAGTTCCCATTGTGAAAACACCTTATGAAGTTGCAGAAGCTTGTGATGTAGTGATTACGATGTTGCCTTCTTCTTCCCACGTGAGTACTATCATATCAATGGCATTTCCTTTTCTGCAAAAGCAGTGGGCCATTTGCTTCTTCAGTTTCCTCTGCAATTCTGAAACAACTTTATTTTGGGACAATACTTCCATATTTTAAATGCCATTTAGCTTTATATTCATGGTGGCCTCTATTTAGTTGAAGCAGACCACGAACTGCAAAATCTTGTTTATGTGAATACTGATCTGCTACTAAGTTGTGTACATAAGATTCTTAGCTACATATAACGAGTTTGGAAAATTGTCTTATTGCTGCTGATCTTCTTAACTTTGATATAGTACTAACTCCAGAATAGCACACATCCAAATTAAGTAGGTGATTGATGTTTACACTGGACCAAATGGTTTGCTTCAAGCTGGGAAAGTCCTTAGGCCATGGTTATTGATAGATTCATCCTCTATTGATCCACAATCATCAAGAAGCCTTTCTGCTACAATGTCGAATTGTCTTTTAAAAGAAAAGAAAGGTATAATTAGTGAAATATTGGCCTGGTAGATCTTTATTTAACTTCACCTTGAAGCTGTTTTCATGCTTTTCTTGCTCCACATATTTTATTTACCATGTTATTTGTAATTAAACTTTTCTCATGGCGAATGGTTTGTCTATTTTCTGGCAGTATCTGTGGCTATGTCCGTACTTTATTATCATTCATACAGAAAACGAATTGTACGGAAAACATGAATGTGAATGCCTCCTACTTTGTGGATTCTAATGACATACAATTGATATCAATGACATACCAGATTTGGTACTTTTAAGCTAGATCTGCTAATATATTATTTGAAAGTTAGTCTTCCTGGAGAAAGGGTCAGTAGGCTCTTTTATGATGTAAATTTTTCTTTCTGGGTGGCACAGGTTTCCTGAGGTCTTCCCGTTGTCTATGAACCACTTTCTAAATTTTCATATGTTGAATTGGTTCACTTCTGCTTTTTATTATTTACATTGCTGAGCTAAATGATTGTGCACAGGTGATTGGAAGACTCCCGTTAAGTTGGATGCTCCTGTATCTGGAAGTGTGATTGCTGCGGAAGCAGGAACACTAACTTTTATGGTATGGAGTACTATTCAATTCTAAATTTTGATGCATCCATTTACCAAAATAAAACTTGATGCATCGTGGGATCCCAAAAACTATTGTTTAAGGGCCTTCTTTTTTCTAATTCTTTTTAGGGACAGCATATTTAGCATACTGGTTATAGTCATTCCATGCCTATATATGTATAGTATATTAGAACTTTGATAAGCTAAACAAACATGATGCATGTTATGGGAAAAATCAACATAGATGCATGTGTTTTGGGGTAATAGTGCTAAAGTCATTGAAGCAAAGTTAATGCATTTTGGAAAAGCTAGTTTATGAGCATGGAATGGATCTTTCTCAGGTTGGTGGCTCTGAGGAAGCTTTTCTGGCTGCAGAATCCTTGTTCCTTTCGATGGGTAAAAGTGCAATATATTGTGGAGGAGCAGGCAGTGGTTCTGTAAGTTAAATGCTTGAACTTGAACTTCAGACTTTTTAATGCTGTATGTATTGGCCCAAAAAAATTTTCCAAAAAAAGAAAGTCAATGCTGTAAAAGCTGCTTATACAAGTTTCTTCATGAATCTTATCAAAATTCATTGGTTATTTTCTGCAATTATCACTAAAGCTGTCAGTCTGAGAAATTATATCTAATTGTTATGATATTTTAGGAAGGGATAAATTTACTTATTATTACATTGATATCTTTTCTACTAGCCTGAAGTAGATACAGGGATGTTGTTTTATAGTTTCCGCTTGGTCTTGTTACTAGGCTGCTAAGATCTGTAATAATTTGGCTTTGGCCGTGAGCATGCTGGGAATATCAGAAGCCTTAGCTCTGGGTCAATCTCTGGGAGTTTCAGCCAGCACCTTGACTAAAATATTTAACTGCTCCAGTGCTCACTGTTGGAGTAGGTATTCTTCCCTTTTCACATAGCAGATCAATTTGGCTGAACAACCAGCAGCGCCACCATAGTAAATTTTCATACAAATCTTTCACAACTCAAATGAAATTTTCTGGATATTTCAACCCTTTTGTCTTGTTTTCCCTGTTCTCCTGATAACAAAAACAGAAATCTTTCAACATTCACCGGAAAGGTCACATGTGCGCACACATTCAGGGAGAAAAAATTTGGTATTTTGGTATTTAAACTAATATTCAGCGGTTGTATGATTCCAGTGCTAGTTACAACCCGGTTCCTGGTGTGATGGAAGGGGTGCCCTCGTCAAGGGATTATCATGGAGGATTTGCGTCCAAGCTTATGGTCAGTAACTGATCTCTACAAGGGGTGCTAATAACTTTTTTTTCTGTTCTTATTATCTTGAAATTTGATAGGCAGGTGATATATTTGTATTCTGTAAATTGACTTTTAGGGTGTTGAACATAATACCCCAAAAATTTGTGTTAATGTGATGCAGGCTAAAGACTTAAATCTTGCAGTAGAATCAGCTAAGCAAGCTGGCTGTAAATATCCGTTGACATCTCAGGCTCAAGAAATGTAAGCCCCTCTTCTTCCATGACCTTTTCTCTTGGCCAATCTCTTCTTCCACAACGTTGATATAAAAAATTTTATATTGAGTTTTTTTGCTTTTGCACGCTCGGAATATGTATGAAACCCACATTGAATTTTCACACTTATCTTTCTCCCTTATCTCTTTCTAAATATACCATATACATTCACTTATAACTTTCAAAGCTGAAGACTGCAAAATTTTGACTGTGCTTGGATCAAATATTTGATGTTTGTTTGCTTTGACAAAAAAGTTTATATACTTTTGCACGCTCGGAATATGTATGAAACCCACATTGAATTTTCACACTTATTCTTTCTCCCTTGTCTCTTTCTAAATATACCATGTACATTCACTTGTGACTTTCAAAGCTGAAGATTGCAAAATTTTGACTGTGCTTGGATCAAGTATTTGATGCTTGTTTGCTAATGAACAAGTTATTTGTCTCAGATATAGAGAACTCTGCAATGCTGGACATGAGACTGAAGACTTTTCATGTGCTTTTCGCCATTATTACTCTGGATTGGACGAGCCCCGTGGCCAATGAAAGTGTTGCTGTGTTTGTCTCCAATAGTGTGCATCCCCAAAATAATAATGATAATTATGCTTTGTGGAAAATTGAAAATAAGTTAATTCATGTTGTAGTCGTTAGATTTTTTTTTTGTTCAATGACCAGGCTTGTAATTAATGTTATAGTAACTTTTAAGTATTAAACATGATGTGTCGCTTTTTAGTAATGGTTTGTCACGTCCCAGTGCCTTCTTTAATTCCTTTCTATGATTTAGAAAATTGTCTACATTACAAGTGAGAGCCACTCAGCCAAGTCCATTCCTAGGCAGGTTAATGGAAAAAGGATTAGCTTTTCACGAGTTTTGAGATGAGATATGTTATAAGAGAGGACTTCAGAAAAATATTAAAGAGATGAAAAAAAAAAACTTTTATTAGAGAGATGATGTGGAATTAACTGTGTAGATTTGAAATAAGAGAACATTAAAAGAAACGGTTGGCCAGTAAATAGATGATATGTGTTATAACTTGAGCTTGAGCCAATAATAAAGTTGAGCATTGTTCATATGTTGTGAGCATTAAAGGTGTCTCTTGAAACCAATGCTCACGATGACTTGGATGCGAGATTTATCGTGTGTGCGGTGTGTAGGCGACAATCGATTCGTCAAATACTCATGGTGTTATTGACATTACAAAATGTGAAGAAAGAGTTTGGAAATTTAGTACTACTTTTAATTCTTAATATAAAAGTTAAATAACTAATTTGAAGAAACAAAAAGAAATTAGTTAAGTTGATTGTTCATAACACATAGGCCAAAATACACATAACTCCCTTGACCTTTAGATCAGTTACCCCCGAACCCCCCTCACTCTTAAAAGTTTAAATTCCAGACCCTCATGCTTCAAATTTTGACTATGAACACCCTATTATTGTTAGAATGGCTGTTAAGTTTAACAAAATTTATGCCACATGAACCTAATTAAAATTACTTGGCAAATGAGATGGAATTTTGAAATTTCATTAATTTATTTAAACTCGAAAACACAATATTTTCTTTAAGGATAATTTTGCCATTCTACTAATTTCAACATATCTAATTCGGCAGTACCAATTAGACTCTGTCAATGTCTTCCTTTCTCGACGTGATGTTTTAACGCTTTCTAGAATCCACAAGAGATCATCTTTTTCGTTCAAAATCTTATCTACATGCTTTCCATCTTCATTTTAGTTTGATTTCGCACCTAAACTTAGCTTTCTAATTCCAGTATTGTATAGAGAAAGATAAAAGGGCCTGAGTTGAATGTAAGCATAAAATGAAAATGTCTTTAAAAAAAATACCATTAACAGATTTCAAGAAAAATAGATATAGGGGTGGGACAGCTAGCCATAAAATTTGAAACCAAGATGACTTTATGTCATTTCAGAAGCTAAAGACGACATTGCAGAAAAGAGAGTTGATCTAGACACGTCAAAGAGAAAAACATGAAGACGCTGCAAATGTAAAAATTAGTGATTTAGGGGTCATAATTGATGTCAAAATTGCCCTTTCAATAAAGTGGCGGGTTTTAAGTCGGGTGAAATTAATATTATTACAGATATGCCCTCTCATTTGCCAAGTAGTCTTTATCAAAATGATGTGGCATGAATTCCATTAACTTTAACCATCATTTTAATGGTAAGGGGTTCATGATCAAAACCTAAAAAGTGAGGGTGTGGAATTTAAGCTTTTATAGATGAGGGGGGTTAATGTAACTGACCTAAAGTTAAAGGGGTTATGTATATTTTAACCTAACAAATATGTGTTGCTTTTCTTAAACTGCTTTATTTAATAATATGCATTCAAATTACCTCTTGATAAGAATTCTTTACAGTCAAATAGGAATATTTTAGGAAAAAAAATTATAAATTTGACAAACAAAATGAATTACACTTTTATATGCAAGAACAAATCTAATCCTCCAACTAGCTCCTAATTAGGAATAGGAGGTAGAATTAGCTTATGATGCAATTGCAGCTCTTTCAAAACTTGAAAATTGAATTTTGAAGCATCCAGGGCGTTTATGGTTATAATGCCAATACCTTATAATTTAGCGATATAAAAGATTGTAGGTTTTATCTCACTAGTTACTTCAACCTTTAGATCGGCCCTACGTAATTGGAAAAAAGCTTTTATAGTCACAGCACAGGCTAATATGTGCAAAGATAATTAAAATGAACATTATATCTCATAATAAACAGAAAATACTAATGACAGTAATAGTTCTAGGCGGGCTTTGCTTGACAATAAATGCCTAATTTGTGAATTGTACAGCCTTCAATCACGGAACCTGCAAATAAATAATTGGCATGACCTGTTGAAGGTTGAATGGATTTATAAGACTACGGGAGAGAGTCTTTTCTTTTTCTTTTCATCCTCTTACCATACTTTCCTAATCCTCATCGTTGGGTGGTTTTGATAAGAGAGAAGAAAAAAGTTATCTAAGGCTGACAAGGTCCACAGTAGTTCAAATATAAGCTAATATTAGTTGAGAGGCTTTTTTTTTTTTTTTAATAAGATACTCTTCTGGTCCTTAATATAAGACCTAATTGTTGAGTTAATTTTGATTCTAAATATAAGACCCATTACTCATATTTATTATTATTTTTAAATTACCCCTATGGATATTCCCTCAACTATAATCAAGTAGAAGAGGGAGGGGTATTAAGAAAGATGATTATGATATTTTAGGAAAAATGTGTCACATTTCTTATAATTAACTAACTTATCTAACTTCCTTAATCTAATCAAATTAGTTAAATGAATATTATATTAAGGATCGGAAGAGTAATATTTTAAATTTGTCTGACCAAAGTATTTTTTAATTTTACCCCTAACATATGTTTTTAATTTTTTTGGTTATTGATGGCATTAATTACAGAAAGTGACTGGTTTACGAGGCATGAGAAAAGAGAGAAAAGTATTTTAAATAAAGTAAATAGAGAAGAGAAGCTTCAATAAATAAGAAAATATTTGGAAAAAAAATATAGGGTAAAGATGCATTTAGCACCCCAAACTATTTTTGGAGGTGTACTCAATACCCTAAAGTATTTATTGGTGTAATTTTTACCCTAATATAATTATTTTGGTTCAATTTCTCCCCTCCGCTAACAATTTACCAAATGGCTGGTTATTTTTACTGGATAAGCAATTTATTTTTTCAAAAAATAATGACACCTAAGCATAAAAAAGCCACTTGTGCATTTTATTTCCGAAAAAAAAATGTTCTCCATCTCCAATGAACCAAGGTTTTGGCTCTGTAAAAACACATGTGAGGAGACAAGATTGAACAAGGAGACCTGGGCGACAAAATCAGCAGGGTGCCAGTGAGGAAAAACTGCCTGTGTATTTTTTTTTTTTTTGGAGAAAAACACACCTGACATGAGCTTTAGCGTTGTGGGTTTTCTAAAACCTCTACTGCGAAGACGCGGGCGACGGGGAGAACATGAATACGGTAGTGTGATTCTGACCGTTTTCCTAGAAACGTCAGGAGGAGATCGACTTTTTTCTTCCAAGTGTGTGGCTGTTCGGCGAACTTTAATGGCCATCTCTGAATCTGAAATTTTTCTGTTTCATAGAAATATTTACTTTCCTTTGCCACATGTTTCAGGCTTTCAGCTTCATGTATTACATTTCCACTATAATTTGGTTCTATTATAAAAACAAGAGCAACAATTCCCATATAGAGATGGACTTATACTAACCAAGCTCCCAATAAACATTTAATAAAAGAACAAAGCAAAATAATGACTTATGTTATTCACGTTCTTCGTCTATAAAGGCACTTGTTTCTGTTAAGAGTGATATGGGATCCGGGGAAAGGCCAAGACGATACAAGTGTGAAAGCATCAGATTTCAACATTTGGCCAATAAACCTTTCATAAAAGAACAAAACAAACTAATGACTTATTTGGAAGTTTCATTGCCAAGTGCCAAGAAGAGAGAGAATAAATTAAAACAAAAAGGAATTTCTGGTCTTGTTGAAATTTGGAATATTGTCTTGATATCCAATATCATCTTTTTTCTTGAATACTCATGTCAGTCTCATATATATGGAGCTTGAGAGATGACATGAAGAGAGAGATTTTAAGTAGAGGCCATTTTGGGAGTTTTTTTCTTTTTAATTTTCCTCTTGTCATCGGATGGAGTAGCAGATTGTGAAGAGATGGACAATGAAAATTGAACTGCAACAGTATAGTATCAAGAAAATATCGTTCATGATTAACCAATTTAAGTGAATAGGAAAATAACAAAAACAAAGTATAAAGTCACTAAAACAATTTAATACTTATCCAAATGATAAGTAATGACTTAATAATTATCCATCAATGTAATATATAATCATTTTTGAAAGGGTAACATAATCCATGTTGCCAAAATGCACAACCTTTGTAGACCAAAATATGCATTTATATATCACTCCGAAATAAATAGGTCTATAAGCCATCAATTTTTGAGTTAGTCTTCTGCAGAGCAATCCTCCTCTGTCTTTCTGTTTGTAGTTGTGAATTAGTTAAACATGGTTGTCCCATCCATTTGAAACCCGGTGGTGTGAATGGAAGTTGAGTTGGATGTGAGACTCTTGCACCATCATTAATGAGTGCAATTCTCCTTTCTTGACTATTATTTGAATTTTGATGATAGCTCTTCCTCATCTCCCGTTCATTTGGTATTGGGAAACGTGTCTCAAGATCAGCATAATGTTCCATGTGGTGTTGACCAGTCCCCTCTTGTATTATGGTTTCGGATGGCATTCCAGGCTAGACCAAGGCAAACAAATTAGGCGATAGCTAGCTGTGTATTATTAGATGAATGCATACATGCTTATTTCACTAAGATCCTTAAATAACAAGAGAGAAAAAAAACTTACATTTAACACAGCTCGTCTTGTGTCTAAGTCAACTCTCATGCCCATATCACACTCAACTCTCGTCTTGTAGGAACTTCTTATTGGTTGAAATTGTGCTTCTTGAGTGACCTGACTTTGTTGAGTATCTTGACTAGCCGAGTAATTAACTTTCTTGGGTCTTCTTCTTTTTTTCCCTATTGTATTTTTGTTTGTTGATGGAGGACGCTACATCATTTTAAAAAAAGATTTGGACAATGCAAAATGCTTAAAAAGGGTGACAAACCAATGAAGAATTATTATTAAACTAGGAAACATGCCAAAACTAGCTAACAAAATACTTCAGGACAAACTTACCTCCTTACAAGTTGATTTGTTGTGCGCTTCTTGCCTGCAAATACTGCATTTACTTTTAGAACTTGACTTTGTCAACTTTTCAATTATTGGTTGTTGCATTGCAAGCTCATCATGAGGAGCATTTCATTGAACAATCTCTACCCTTTTCCTTCTACTTGCTTCTTTAGTTCTCTTTCTTTTCTTCTTGGGTCTTCCAGGCAACTTGCACAATGGTGGGGGGTACATAGACTGAAAATTCTCTATCTTCCAGAATTTTTTACCCTTAACCGATTGTAATTTCATGTCATAACTAGCCAACTATGTGCTCTTATGATAGTATTTTGATATGTGACAACGTGGTTCAATTTTGGCATGATAAAATGGACAAATTGCTTGTTGGCAAGGGATTTGTGTCAATTTCCATGCCTTACAAGTACATAACTTCCTACTAAGGAAAACAATATGCTTATTTGACCCCTCACTTATTTCATATCATTCATCCCCATTGAAAGCTACTCAACAATCCATAGCCAAGTGTCTATTGGACTCAAATAGTTCAACATATTTTGGGCTAAAGTCACAGTTCCATTTTTGTGCAATTTTAAGACCATCAGCCCATTTAATTATTAACTTCTCTCTTATCCCTTCAAACATATGAATAAAAGGAAGATACCTATATTCGCCTATCCATGCATTCAAGCTTTCACTTACATTATTGTCCACAATCCACAACTGAGACCTATTGTTAAAATATGCTCTTACCCATTTTTGTGGACCATAGGACACAACTGATTTTGCTGCCTCCTTGCTCAAACCTCCTAGTTGTTTTAGATTGTCCTTAAACTGCTCATCAAATGTGCTCCACACACAAGAAAAGAATTGTTTTTACAGCTCAAGTCCCCTCCACTTTTTGCTCCAATTTGCATAAATATGCCTAGCACATAACCAATGCTCATGTTCAGGTAGAACCTCTTGAACAGCCAAATGCAGTCCTTGAAAATAAAAAGCTCAATTTAGAACTATGAATATGATAGAATGAAATATTGTGAAGTGATTACAAGTACCTTTTGCATATCAAACATTAATGTGACTGTTGATCCAGTCCCAAGATCTAATGACTCTTTGAGCCATTGCAAAAACCATTTCCAGTTTACTTTGTTCTCTTGTTAAGTCAATCCAAATGCAAGTGGATATAAAGAATTATTTGCATCAATCCCTCTTGCAGTGAGAAGAATTCCTCTGGCTTTACCTTTCAGAAAAGTCCCATCCAACCCAATAAATGGCCTACAACTAGCCTTCCATCCAATCTATAAACCATGCAAAAATAAACAACCAATTAATTCGTGCATACATATTTAAGGTATTATAGCAAATAATTAGAGTAAATAAAACCTATAGGACATCAATCTTACCTTGTAAGCATTAAAGCAAATACATTCTATTAAATACTCTTCTCCTATTCTCTAAAGCTTCTTTACTCACTTCCATGCTGACATCTAAACCTGGGTTTGAGCTTCTCAACTCATTGCAACAAGCTTTTAAATTTTCAAACTCATCCTTATAACTTCCTTCCATTTCCTCCATTATTAACATCTTGGCACTTTTGCATTTATGGAGGCTCACATGCAACTTTAAGTCAGCTTCTATATCTTTTTTCATATCTTTTATTTTATACTGTGGTCTCTCTTGAATCTTATTTTTAAAGCACCCAGCTAGCCGCTTTGCGCTAGCTCTTGGATTCTTATAAATCTTAAGGTATCTGTGCTCATAACACAAGGTTTTTACTTTTAATCTAGGGTTGGCTCCCTCTTTTGAAGCATACAAAACGAAAGGACATCCCTCTTGACATATAGCTCTCACTTTTGAGGACTCACTCTTGGATAATCTGACTTCAACCCTATGTATTATTGCATATTGGTTAATGACCTTCTTCAATTCTTCATGGTTGGCAAATGTCATTCCCAACATGAAAAGGGTCCTTTGTTTATGTCATTATAATCAATCAGCTCCCTTAGTTCATCCTCACCACTAAATTCTTCAATTCCTGACTTCTCATCACCATCAGATTCTTCACCTTCTGACTCTTCCTCCTTACCCTCATTTAACGACTTTATTGTAGCAAACAAAATCAATTGCAATACAATGGATAATGTAACAGAAAGCAATTAACAAATTTGCATTGCAAGGTCTTCTTTGCCGCAAATAACAATTAACAAATAACATAACAAAAAGTAATTAACGAATTCTCAGTGAGATAGATCCCAAATAAATTCAGAACCACTGTAGAGTCCTTCAGCTATCACACTTAACGAGTTCAGAGTCAAAATTGTCTAGCTATATCCTAGCACACAATATATATGATAGCAATAGCACTACTGAATATGGTTTAAAAAATCAAATTTAAGTTATTAAATATGATAATGCTGCTGAATATGGTTCAAAAAATTGTATTAAAGTTATTAAATATGATAGTGCTACTAAATATGGTTTAAAAAATTAGGATGGTGATGCTTACAATAAGTGAAATCAGTGGATTGATATAATGCTAAATTTCCCATGTATGAGGCTTAACTAGTAACGCAAGTTGGAATTTAATTTCTCATAAGAAATACTTAGTTATTCACCCAAAATGAGAAATTACGAACAGAGCAAGATCCTTCAATGTATTAAACACAACTACATTCAAGTGTGAAAAGTGATTAAAAGATCAATACAGCAGAGGAAGAATAAGCCAATTCGAAAAAAGTAGAACAAGCAATTAAGAAGTATAACCAAGTTCTGAATAGAATTTACAAGTACTGGCCACGCTTTTCTTCATCACCACATCCACATCATCGCCATCAGCCACCTCCACATCATCTTCGTCTACACCCAAATCATCTTTGTCCTAGTACACATCATCTCCAAGATTTGCATCTATAGTCATTTTTTGAATTTTTTTTTTTTAAAAAAAAACCTTCTTAGTAAAACCCACCTTCAATTGAGGGCTTTCATGAGATTTCACTACAGCACAGAAGGAAGAATCAAACGGCACAGTACAGACGAGCCTTACTTGATAATCGATGCTTTTCCTCACATGCACACCGCTGACTTCATTGCCCAATTCTCCTTGTTATCTTCGCACATGTGTTTTACAAAACCTAAACCTGGCTTTATATCTCAATCGTTTTTTCCCAAAAAAAAAAACACAGGTGGCTTTTTCATGCTTAGGTGTCATTATTTTTTAAAAAATAAATTGCTTATGTGATAAAAATAAACGTCCGTTTGGTAGACTGTTATTGGAGGGGAGAAATTGAAACCAAAATAATTATACTGGATAAAAATTTCATCCACAAATACTTTAGGGTGTTAGGTGTACTTCTAAAAATAGTTTAGGATGTTGGATGCACTTTTTGTACACATTTATTGTTTTAAACTGTTTTTATTTTATTTCTTGATAAACTCATATTTCGAACAAGGGGGAGTACAGGTGAAGATCCCATCGAAACTGTTGGATCTAAGTCTGAGAAGAAGCGGCTTTTGAAGTCACTCTTCAATCCTGCTTGGTCCTGATCCAGATGAGAAATTTCCTACGGCATCGAAAAATCTTACACACTGTAATTACTTGAAGACAAAGGTAAAACTGCAACCGCAGACTTGTCTGCTTACTATACACCTTCCTTTTCGCAGTTTTGTTTCTGGTGTTCCTCGCTTCTCCTCGAGGAAATCTATGGGAGCCATCTATAAAATCGCTTGTTTCAGGGTAAGCAGTGCTTGTTTCTCCTTTTTCCTTCCCTCTATCTGCTCATCGCCATTTGCATCTATGCAGATGCAATTCCAACTCCTTCATTTCACCATCCTGATTCTACGGTGAACAGTATAATAAAAAAAATAATTACACACCCATACATATACAAACAAATAGAGAAAAGAGAATTCCTTTTCTATTAAACTACCTCACAGTTGATTTGATCTCGCAAAAAACTTAGCTTTAAGTGTCATTTGTTTCGTAAGTTTGACAATTAAATCTTATATATAGAAAAATATGAGTGTCAATCATCGAAATTATTAACGAGTGGCGTCTTTCATTATGTTGTTGTGTGTGTGAATATTTATTCACAGTATGTGTATTCCCCTGTCTTAGTAATAGGAAAACGGAGCTATTAGCAAGAAGAGTCGACCACAAGGATGGCATAATGTTGGGAAAGGAGCAGTGATCTGTAAGCTATTCAGTGGTAGGGAAGGAGAAGATGCTGAGGAACCGTGAACCAAAGAGGAGGGATTGTTTTTCGATTTTGGGTTACACGGGAAGGAGATTGAAAGAGCCCTTGCTAACAGAAATTAGAATGGCGTTAATTTTTTCTCAACAGTCTTAACCTTGACGGACCAATGACTTTAACAACACAAAGTTAAAAGAGTCAATAAAAAGAAAAATAAGTATAAGAACCTCTTTCAAAATAATAATAAAATAAAAACTATAAAGAAGTCTAACTTAATTTTTTCAAGTCTTTTTCTTAAAAGAGGACACGTGGATGCATGAGTCTTTCACGTTGCATTGGCAAGTCAAGCTTTCGTGAGTCCCGCAAGTCCTCTTCACATGTTACACTTCAATTAGTTGCAAATAATTGTTTATCAAAAAAATTATATACTAAAATTGAGAAAAAGTGTCGGTTGAAAATTTTAGGGAAAATGACAGATAAAGAAGCTCCAAAATGTGAAATGCCAATTTAGGAAGTTAAGGAAATGTAATTACCCATAGGGAAGTCCTTCCCAAATTAGAATTTTGAAATTCAGTGAAATGACAAAAATACCCTTTGTTCTTTTTTTTAAAAAAAAAACCCAGCCCCTCACCGGTGGCCGGCGACCACCGCCGGCGACTGGCCTCCGGCGGCCGCCAATCGCCTTTGGCCACCAGCGCCGGCCACCGGTGTGGTGGCTACCGGTGAAGGATTTTTGTGACAAGATTTTTTTTTTTTTTTTGAAATGAGATGATATTGGTTCAAAGTGACGGGGGTGGGATTTGATCCCACAACCCCTTGGCCACTTGGACCAACAAAAGGGAAGATGGCCATTGGGCTATCAAAGATTTCTTAACCTTATAATATAAGCAAAAATATATGTTAACTCTTTTACCGTGACTCCAGCTCGTGACAACAATTTATGTGAGGATGACAAGTCTTAATTGAGAAATAACAAGTCTAAATTTGATATTAACAAAGCAACTTTTCCTTATACATAACAAATAGCAACATGTGCATTAATTAAAAATAATCATAATTTATTTAAAAATGACACGTCTTTACTATAAAATGACAAGTCTAAAATTGATATTAACAAGACAACTTTTCCTTATACATAACAAGAAATAGCATCTACGTTAATTAAAAATGACCATAATTTATTTGAAAATAACACGTCTTTATTGGAAAATGATAAGTCTAAACTTGATATTAACAAGACAACTTTTCCTTATACATAACAAGAAATACTGAATAAATTGTTGTTATTTTTCAACAAAGACGTGTCATTTTTAAATAAATTATGATCATTTTTAATTAATGCATATGCTGCTATTTGTTATGTATAAGGAAAAGTTGCTTTGTTAATATCAAATTTAGACTTGTTATTTCTCAATTAAGACTTGTCATCCTCAGATAAATTGTTGTCACGAGCTGGAGTCACAGTAAAAGAGTTAACTTATATTTTTGTTTGCATTATAAGGTTAAGAAATTTTTGATGGCCCAATGGCCATCTTTTTGTTGGTCCAAGTGGCCAAGGGGTTGTGGGATCAAATCCCACCCCCGCCACTTTGAACCAATATTATCCTATTCCAAAAAAAAAATCTTGTCACAAAAATCCTTCACCGACAATCACCACACCAGTGGCTAGAGGCGGTCAACGGCCGCCGGAGGCCAGTCGCCGGCGGTGGTCACCGGTCGCCGACCACCGGTGAGGGGTTGGGTTTAAAAAAAAAAAAGAACAAAGGGCATTTTTGTCATTTCACTGAATTTCAAAATTCCAATTTGGGAAGGACTTCCCTATGCGTAATTACATTTCCTTAGCTTCCTAAATTGGCATTTCACATTTTAGAGCTTCTTTATCTGTCATTTTCCCAAAATTTTATTGGTAAGAAGGATTTAAATCTCAATATTGCTACGATGTGAGTATAAAATTTACAGATTACTAATACTATATGTACGTAAAAATTTATCAAGCCCTTCTCACTCATAAAATTCTGAAAGGGGGGCTTTCCGTCAATTTTCCTGAAAATTAAAATAAAAAAGGTAGACATTAACCGATGTAATTGTTTTCTCAATTTTGTATTTAAACAAATTAGATCTTATAAGTAGAGATGAGATGGAGGGAGTAAAAACTATGCGCCAAAAAAGGGGTAAATCCTTTCCTATCAATATGAATATCACATATTATGATAGGTATCAATTTCTCTAGCTAGCTTGCCATTACTTCTTCGCCCAAAACACCTCACCATCATCCCCACTTCTCATCTCATCCTTCCATCATCCAACTTTCTTCCCACTTGTGTTCTTTTGTGGTCCTCAAAGCCATTATCCCCACTTCTCATCTCATCCTTCCATCTTACTATCCATCCAACTTTCTTCCCATTTGCGTTCTGTTGTGGTCCACAAAGCCATCATCCCCACTTCTCATCTCATATTTCCATCATCCAATTTTCTTCCCACTTCTGTTCTTTTGTGATCCTCAAAGCCATCATCCCCACTTCTCATCTCATATTTCCATCATCCAATTTTCTTCCCACTTGCGTTCTTTTGTGATCCTCAAAGCCATCATCCCCACTTCTCATCTCATATTTCCATCATCCAATTTTCTTCCACTTGCGTTCTTTTGTGGTCCTCAAAGCCATCATCCCCACTTCTCATCTCATATTTCCATCATCCAATTTTCTTCCCACTTGCGTTCTTTTGTGGTCCTCAAAGCCATCATCCCCACTTCTCATCTCATATTTCCATCATCCAATTTTCTTCCCCACTTCTCATCTCATATTTCCATCATCTAATTTTCTTCCCACTTCTCATCTCATATTTCCATCATCCAATTTTTCTTCCCCACTTCTCATCTCATATTTCCATCATCTAATTTTCTTCCCACTTCTCATCTCATATTTCCATCATCTAATTTTCTTCCCACTTCTCATCTCATATTTCCATCATCTAATTTTCCTCCCACTTGCATTCTTTTGTGGTCCTCAAAGCCATCATCCCCACTTCTCGTCTCATATTTCCATCATCTAACTTTCTTCCCACTTGCGTTCTTTTGTGGTCCTCAAAGCCATCATCCCCACTTCTCATCTCATATTTCCATCATCCAATTTTCTTCCCACTTGCGTTCTTTTGTGGTCCTCAAAGCCATCATCCCCACTTCTCATCTCATATTTCCATCATCCAATTTTCTTCCCACTTGCGTTCTTTTGTGGTCCTCAAAGCCATCATCCCCACTTCTCATCTCATATTTCCATCATCCAATTTTCTTCCCACTTGCGTTCTTTTGTGGTCCTCAAAGCCATCATCCCCACTTCTCATCTCATATTTCCATCATCCAATTTTCTTCCCCACTTCTCATCTCATATTTCCATCATCTAATTTTCTTCCCACTTCTCATCTCATATTTCCATCATCCAATTTTCTTCCCACTTGCGTTCTTTTGTGGTCCTCAAAGCCATCATCCCCACTTCTCATCTCATATTTCCATCATCCAATTTTCTTCCCACTTCCGTTCTTTTGTGATCCTCACAGCAATCATCCCCACTCCTCATCTCATATTTCCATCATCTAACTTGTCATTATATTTATTTTAAATTAATAAATTTTCCCAACTTTAAACTTCAATTAATAATAAGGGAAAAATTCAAAAAAAAAAAAAACAATTGATGAGGTTGTTGATGACCTTTTTTTTTTTGTACGGAAAAGTTTAGGTGAGTTGGATCTCGGTAGCTCACCAGAGCCAGGACATGCCTCCAAGCTCAAAAAGCACTTACAGAGGTACTTACATATTGCCCACCAACAAGGCCCTCACATCAGGAGCAGGATTCGAACTCACGACCTTATGAGTTATAAGCTGATTCCTTACCAACTGAACCAACTCTTGTTGGTTTGTTGATGACTTTATTCAGGAACATAAATTTTGATTCGATTAGAATTTAATATCTTAACTTTGGATATTTTTAACCATTTAAATTTTAGTTCCTCAATTTTGAAAAATAAAACTATAAAACTAAAATTATATCTTGAATATCAGTACCAACCTAATGAACAAGTCAATGAGAGTTGAAAAAATTCTCATGCAAAAGTCATGCTACATGACTCATACCTACCCCTATATTTATATAGACAAGTAAACGAGATATTTAAAAAATCTTGGTGACATTGAAGTAATTTCCTGTTTAGTTCATTTTGACTTGCAGGACTTAACTTAAGGGGGTTATGAATATAATACGTTAAGTACATGTCAGATCTGACGACTTTGGTAGATGCCAAGGCCTACAAGTATCAGCTAGACTTTTTACAGAGAGATCTTGGTGATAATAATTAAGATTTAAAAAATTGTAGTAGTTTTATAATTTTCTTTTAATTAGTTTTATTCATTTTTTTCTTACGATTGAACTCAAATCTGAATCTGTCACTCGGTTATTGAGTTTGCATATATTGTTCTTTTGATTTTGCGTTTTCTTTTTTAAATATGTTACTCATGCCTCCATGCATTTATATATCAAAGTATAAATAAATTGAATTTGATTACAGATTCATCTATCAATAATATTAAGAAAACCTTTAAAATATTTAAAATGTAGAAAGACAGATCCTCAATGACCAGAATATATCTCACAGCTAAAAGATCATTGGCAAATTATTCAAATATTAACCACTAAAATGATATTCTTATCAGTGATAAAATTCAAACACACACCCCTATAAGGCATGAGTTATATTCTTATAAACTAATAACCAAAACTTACATTTATTACGATGTTATTATCCTTCGATATAATTTTTCAAGATGCTTTAAAAAATTGCACATAATGATGCCGTCAAATTCCTGGCGTAGAAAGTGGATTAATAGTGAAATATACACACACAAAAATAAATACCTTTTTTGCCACAAACAATGTATAAAATCTGTTGGGAAGAAAAAACATAAAAGCTGCACTACGTAACGTGTTTTTGAAGTCAATTGTGGTTTCCTTTGATAAGTAAAATGATATTACCAAAATACTAAGGTACTAAAACTTTACCACCTGGTCGAGATGGTTAAAGATTGGTAGGTCAAACTGGATTCAAATCGAGGTTAAACCTATGAGGAGTAAAAAAATTAAAAATTAATTTAAATTCTTATTAAAGACTAAATATCTATTCAATACCTTGAATCTCTAACAAAATAATCATATACTTACATTTGCTTTTCAGTTTTCCCTACAACCCCTTGACAAATCGACATTATAGTATTATATTACTAAAAGAATTTACTATTTATTCTAGCAAAATATCAAAATAGAGTTATGGTAACAAAATATTCCTATCTACAATCCTTTAGTCATTAAACTAATAATTTCTTAGAATTAAAACAACTTTTTCTTTTAAAAAAAATAATCAGGTTAACCCACCAAGCTGGTCGGGTTAATTAAGTTTCTTCTGGTTTACACTGAGTCACCCTGAGTCGAACCCATCATCAGTTTTTGCTGGTGGCCAACTGGTTTAGTTTTTAGTACCATGCAGAATACTACACACATATTTAATTATTTATATACACACACCCTCTCTGATTGTAAATATACAAACTAATAAGGGGTTCACTTGGGTCCTAAATATAATATCTCCTAAATTTTTGGTTTTTTGTCTAAAAGTATTTCTATTGATTACACATATTAGAGGGCCCTCAAAAAAAGAGTAATTCTAATGCATATGGTTAAAAATGGTAGCCTAGGAAAATCAAGACACATTTGCTGCAAATAATTAATTAATTTTTTTAGTATTTATAAATTAGTTATCTAATTTCTATATTAAGGATCGGAGATAACATATATAAAATTTGTTTCATATAAATGAAGACTTTAAAGTCTATTCACAAGTCAAACACTCTGTGTACCTAATAAAATAGCATGTTTTTGAAGATCGCTTTATGGCTTATGCAATGACCCTTTTTTTTTTTGGGTAGTGCATTGTGATATTAAAAATATGGTACTTGGTACTTTTCATGTTCTAAATATAAAATCTCTTTTGTAGTGTAAATTACACTATAAAAAAAATCTTATATTTAGAATCGAAGGAATATCTTAATGTCACTGCTTTCATTCTTTTATACGACAGCTTTTAGTGTTTTTATTTTTATTTGTCCCTACATGGCTCACGAGTCTAACGCGTGATGTGCCTATAATTCGATATGATGAAGGAAGAAATTATAAACTGCACACTTTTCCTCCCTTTTCCCTGGATCACCTTTTCTTGTGGGAACGTGTAACTTCTAATCTTTACAGAGCTAGAAGCCAGCTGGGCTGAAACCCGAACCCGAAGTAGATATAATGATAATATTGTAAATTACAATGTTTACCTTATAAATATTAAAATATTAATATTATTATAAGTTGATTTATAAATATTAATAATATACCTATAAACCTGCTATCTTTAACTGTAAATATTAAAATATTAATATTTCAATAAAATTTTCTTTTTAAAATTAATAGGAAAAATTTTTATATGAAAAATTAACTATAACAGGGTTCCATAAAGAAACATGAAAGTATTGTCATAAATGCACAATACTTTTTTCCGAGTAAGCCTTCTCCCTAATAATGTTCCATATCTTATTCCCTTTATCTCTCAATGTAGATTTAATGGTACAAAAATATATATGAAGGCTTTAAAATGACGCAAAAAGTCACCATTAAGTCAACTAATACTGAATATTTGACAAACAGTCCCCACACTTGATGCTCAACGTTTTTGCTCCTTGCAACCTCGTCTTTTTTTACGGGGTCTTCTATATATATGACGCAATGGCCGCACCTCCTTGATGTCAAAGTTGGCCTTCCCCAACCGCCTTACCCGCCGTCCTCTTTTTTGGTTTCTTCATCATTGGTGATTTTGCCTAAAGATTAGGAGTATTGTTGTTGTAAATTAGTCGTGCACTAAAATTAACATTTCCAAATCCTTTTATAATATTTATCACCGGGTCATTTCCTGGAAACCAAATGTTATCCTTAGACACAACAAACAAGTCATCATCCTTAACTAAAGAAAAGGATAGCGGACAAGGTGGCTGGGGAAGGGCCATTTTCAGCACTAATAGCGAGGAGTTGTAGCCATTCCATTGTTCAGAAGACCCCCGCTAAGGTAGATGGGGTTGCTGGGAGCAAAAACGTTACGCGATGCGTGTGGGTATTATTTGCTAAACAGTGAACACTAATTGACTTAATGGCCAGTAACATTTTTGCACTGTTTTGAACCTTCATGTGTACTTTGTAACATTTTCTTAATTGGCATATTTACTAATTTACTAATGTTAGTTAACAAGACAGCCGTGATATTTTTGTATTATTTTGAAACATTCATGTGTATTTTTGCACTCAAAGAAATTTTATGGTGTTCGATAGATCATGTGTATGGAGCAATATTTCATATATAGATTTGCATCATAATCCCTTTTTATTTAATTTGATTGACTTTTAGGTCTTCTGGTCCGTTAAGGCTGCCATTATTTACTTTCAAATTAAATTAAGGGGTGATAGATACACTTCACCAGCTCTAATCAAGGCCTACCACGCCTAACCACAGTTCAATGAAACAATGCAGTGATTGACCTAATGCGCCTGTACACTACGGCGGGCTTTCAAGAAAAGTCGATATCGATACTAAATTAATGGTTGAATAATAATAATGAAAAATCTAATACAAATATTGGAATTATCAAGTAAAGTTTATAAAAAGAATATCTTATAGGCTGTCTTTTTGGCAATAAAAATATCTTGTCATATAACTCGTTTTTTAAACAACTTTTTGGGGCCTCTCCCAATACAAAGCACCAGACTATATATATCAGTTTTTCAAAACCAAAAGAGACTATCTTTAAACATTAAACAATAAAATATAACAAATAAAACTTGTTATGTTCAAATTTATATACGTTTGTTTGGTCTCCAAATATATACAAGCTATTAAGGATCATGCTTTAATTGAGCTTCCATCGTACGGATCGAGATTGTGTAGCTAACTACTTAATAATATTGGCAGCACTAACAAATTGACTCAATTTGCGCGCGCGCGCGCGCACACAATTATTATCCTTACAGAATGTAATATTTGCAAATACCGTTTTTAATTATACAATTTATTTTACTGTCTGTTTATTGGAATATTAAATCCATACTAGAAAAATAGCAGAGAATATAAATTAGTCTTAAGCAAAATACAAGTCAATAAAGTTAAGTTTTTATTATTTGAAAGTTTGTAAGTAATCACAGTCAGGCCTTTTGTAATTGAGTTTGTATGCCTTGACTTTGATTTGGAATTTGAGAAGTATAAAATAACGTGCGTGTTGATTTCCCAGATGCCCAAGACTTGCAAATTTGATCAGTGCGAGATGTTAAACATGGGAAAACCTTACGCCTTTGCTTTCCTCTTCTTGCTTCATTGCTCCATTTCCTGCTTAGCTTGGACTGAGACAAACATCACTTCAGACAAATATGCACTTCTTGCCCTTAAATTCCATATTACTTCAGATCCATATGATTTCTTAGCTAACTGGTCTGTCTCTTCTTCTCCATGCAATTGGGTTGGTGTCATGTGCAATGCTCGTCATGGAAGGGTACACTCATTGAATCTTGGAGGCATGAAACTTGAAGGCACCATATCTCCGCAATTAGGAAATCTCTCATTCCTTGTTGAACTTAATCTCAGTTACAACAATTTTTATGGTCAAATACCAAAAGAGTTAGCTCGATTGCATAGATTGAAACTACTGACCTTGAGCCATAATCGCTTTTATGGGCAAGCTCCAATGTGGATAGGAGATTTATTTTCACTTGAGCAATTAACTCTTGAAAATAACGACATTGATGGGTTTATTCCCCTATCTCTATTCAATCTATCAAGGTTGGAGGCCTTAGATTTGAATTCTAATTTACTTGAAGGGAACATTCCACTTGAGGTGGGAAGACTTGAGCGTTTGAAGATTCTACGACTTTCAGCTAACAACCTTTCAGGAATTATTCCTCCAACAATTTTCAACTTATCTTCGCTTGAGATTTTGAGTTTGGCTTTTAACAATTTGTCAGGTATGTTTTGTATTATTTTTAATAATTATATTTGTCTTTGGTCTAAGGATTTTATCCTTGAGGAATATAGGTTTGTCTCGATTGTTTTTTATTTATTTTTGGTTTTTTTAATGAATTTTCTTGTTAATTGTTGCCAGCATTTTTATAGTCTTTTTGGAACAAAAAGCCCTTCATGATCATCCAAATTTTGAAACGATTTATACGGTCACGCCATGGGGAATACTGTTATAATATTAGTCTGGATAGATCTAAAGGCTCTTTATCAGATCAGTCTTTGAAAATAAATGTTTGCTGTCCTGTAATTGAAAATTTTTTTGAGGATTTTTCCCCCAGATTCAGTAAGCCTTAAACGAGCATATTAGGATAATCAAAAGCATATCTTAATTTTGTTATTTATTAAAATTATTATTTATAAAGTTTGTAATGTTAACCAAAAAAAAAATGGATGTGTTTTGATTGGAATGATGAAGAGAAGGGCTAATTGACTTTGAATTTTTATTATTAGTCATGCTACCTGCTATTTAATTAACAAATATTTTGTATCTTTTATAGGGAGATTTCCTTCATTTCTTTGGAACATGCCTACTTTGAGAAGGATTATCTTGCACGTTAATCATTTAAGTGGCAATTTGCCAGAAAAAATGTGTCGTCATCTTCCTTTACTTGAACAATTCAGTATTGCTAGGAATCGGTTAGAAGGAAGCATTCTGCAATCAATAAGTAACTGCACATCTTTGACACACTTATATTTGGATAATAATTCATTTACAGGTATATATGCTTATACATGTGATTTCTTGTTAATATTTTTCTCAAAAATGATATTTTTTATTTTTTTTGGTCATTTTATTTATACAAGGTTTTAGAGTTAAATGACTAAAAATATACTGCTTACAGTTAAGGACCAAATTGAGCCTTATATAAAGTTAAAAAATTAAAAATATATTTTAAGGTAATAGGGAAGAGAAAGTAGGGAAAATATATAAATATGAAGAATTGAAGACACATTGTAAATGCTATGGTACTCTAATAATACCAAAGAATATCTCACTCCAACTGTACCCCAAAAAAAATTTACCTTGAGATACTGCCGAGGAAGAATTTAATGCTGAATGTGACATATTATTATATTAATTGGCAATGTACAAAAGAAATATATTTAATTATAAACGTTGCATATTTATTCAAGATTAATTTATTTTCAACCTCGGGAGACTGCAGTTTACGTAAGTACATTGATGGTTAGACAATTTATTTTCTACGTTTCTAACATTCATTTAAGATTGATTAGCATGACACAAATTAAGAATGTTCAAATTGTCTTGTTCTGATCTCAATCACTTTGAGACGGGACAAAATAGTTTGACAGGATGGGACAACCTTGTCCCGGTCCTATCCGGGGCATGTAATTTAAAAAAACAATTTGCAAATAAAGAAAATTACAGGTGCCTTATTACCATTCCTTTTCCATCTCCCTCTCGGCAGTCTCCAGACTCACTCCTCACTCCTGCGACTCCTTCTCGCCAACTCTGCTAATAATTTTTCTAATACCATTCGGCCATTCCTGTCCAGATCTCGGCCTCTCGCGAATTCTCCGGCCTCCAGATTTTGTCACTGTCCGAAGTCCTCCTCACCAGCTCGTGACTCTCCCTGCCGCGGCGTCGTAGCTGGTCTACCATTTTCTTTGGCTAGCTCTGATCTGAGTCATTCATCGTTGTGAAAGCCCTCCTTAATCTCCCCATGAGACTCGCGTTTCGGTCACTCTACCCCTTCGCGTCGAAAATCATAATAATCAGCACCAGAGGCACATTTTTCTGCAGAAATGATCGTCAAAAGTGCAAGTAATAATCTTCGACAGCTCTGAATTCCCTCCTGTAACTTTGCTTTGCTGATTCTCTGATTGCGACGTTTGTCTCCTCAGTCACCCTGTGTCTCCGACGCCAGCTCTGATTAGTCCGTGAGCATGGGTTTGACCTGGTAGTTTCCTTCGAACTTTGACTTGGGATGTGTTTGGGTGACACCCCAAACCATGGTTTGGGGTGTCAATCACCCAAACACCCCCTCTAAAAACCAAAACCATGGTTTTGACTCCAAAACCATGGTTTTGGAAAAAGCAAAAAATTTTTGCTTTTGGAGAAAAAAGGAAAAGTGTGAGAGCCTATATGATATGTATCTTGTTATTTTTTTTATAAACATATTTTTTGATAAACATATTTAATTTTATATTTTATAAATATATATACACATTAATTATTTATTAATTATATTATCTTATGTATTATTAATTATGTTGGTAAAAAATATATTATTAACAATTTTATTCCTTCAAATTAAAATATATCATAAAATCTATTTTTTCTGTAATTATCATATTAACTTATGTCTTTTTTTAGTAATTTGTATATATAAAAAGTGCTTCTGATAACAACTATCCAAACACTCTCACTTCTCAGAATCACTTTTTTACAAAATCTATTCTTCACAGAATCTATTCTCCCCAGAATCTATTCTCCAGAATCACTTTTCCAAACCACGGTTTGGTTTCATCCAAACACACCCTTGATTTGATTTGATTCTTCCATGTTCCAAAAAAAAACGAAAGAATGGACCAGTTAGGAAATTATTTAAATGAAGATCTGGGGAGGGAATTCGACCGGAATGGGCTCTGCTCAGTGTAATTAGTTTTTATGTAACTCGAAGCAAGTGTGCCGAGGTTCAATTAGAGGATGGACATGCGTTTTATGATAGGCTTAGTCCCAAAAAAAAAATCAAGAAGAAATTTAAAACGGGCCCAACAAAAAATAAAAACCCAAAATCTAAAAAGGCAAAACAAAAAAAGAGGGACGGAATGAGACACAGGACAAAAGTCCCGTCCCGTCCCGTGAGTACCCTTAACACAAATGCTAATGTTTTTGGAAAGTGAGATGCATAGTTTCCCTAACCATAATAATAATTGAAAAAAAAAAAACAGAGAGATGCGTGTAGTTTATGTTATAGTATATGTATGTACAATACTCAAACAATATGACCGTCTTTTTTCTTTTTACATTTCCGTTTAGTTTTAAAATCTGATATTACCTGTTCACCAAAGAAAATCTGATATTACCCATTAGTTTCTGTTTTTTCAGGTTTCATACCGAAGGATATAGGTAATCTTGTTAAACTTGAATTCTTAGATTTGGGAACAAACCATTTGAGTGGACCTATTCCTTTTGGTATATTCAACATTTCAACATTGATTAGCTTGCGCCTTGATAGGAATCTCCTCTCTGGCTTTCTCCCATCATATTTAGGAACAAGCCTTCCTAACTTGAAAAAGTTATCTATGGCATTTAATGAGCTTACTGGACACATTCCAAAAAGCATCTCGAATGCTTCAAAACTCACAATATTAGAGTTAGCTGTCAACAAATTTAGCGGAGCCATACCCAATGTTCTTGGGAATTTAAGCAACTTGATTGCACTAAATTTGCCTGCTAATGACTTCAACGGGCTGATTCCTGCTACATTTGGCAAATTAAGAAGTCTTCAATATTTATGTCTCAGCGTCAACAAATTGCAAGGGTTGATTATAAATGAACTTTGCCAACTCAAAAGTTTGAGTGAGTTGTTCCTTGACAACAACATGTTTTCAGGAATGGTTCCAGGATGTCTTGGGAATACTTCCATGCGAAAGTTGGATTTTAGCTCCAACAAATTGATTTCTCATATACCCTCTTCTCTTTGGAGCCTCAAGGATGTCTTGGTCTTAATCTTATCATCCAATGCATTGAGTGGAATAATTTCACTTGAAGTATCAAACTTGAGAGCAATTATCTTGTTGGACTTGTCAAGAAATCAATTTTCAGGTAACATCCCTACAACCATAGGAGGCTTGCAAACTTTGATAAACTTGTCCTTGACCCAAAACAAACTACAAGGGCCCGTTCCTGAATCACTTGGTGGGATGATTAGTTTGGAGTCTATGGATCTTTCTCATAATTATTTGTCTGGTGTGATTCCAAAGTCGTTGGAGTTATTAGTCCATCTCAAATATATTAATCTTTCCTACAACTCATTGCATGGAGAAATTCCACAAGGCGGACCTTTTCAAAATTTTACTGCCAAATCTTTTATAATGAATAAAGATCTTTGTGGAACGTCTCAACTAGAAGTTCCCCCATGTAAGGAAGAAAGCAAGCACATGTCAAATAAATTGATGATGTTGTTAAAATGCATGTTACCTATCATGATTGTCATTTTGGTTGTTTCATGCATTATCTTTATAAGGCAAAAGAGAGATCATGCTAATCACTCAACCAACAGGGATTTAGTAAATTTGGAGACAACAATTAGGATATCATATCATGAGCTTCTACAGGGAACAAATGGATTTGATTTGTGTAATCTTCTTGGTTTTGGAAGTTTTGGATCAGTATACAAAGCAATTCTTTCAAATCAAGAAGTAGTTGCTGTTAAAGTATTTGATTCTAACTTGGAAGAGGCCCTAAGGAGTTTTGATCATGAATGCATTGCTCTATGTAACTTACGGCATCGTAATCTCATTAAGATTATTAGTAGTTGCTCAAATGGTGATTTCAAGTCTCTGATCATGGAATTTATGCCTAATGGAAGTCTTGACAGATGGTTGCATTCTCATAACTATTGCTTAGATATCTTGCAAAGGTTAAATATAATGGTTGATGTGGCAGCTGCATTAGAATATCTTCATCATGGTACTTCTATTCCAGTTGTTCATTGTGACATAAAACCAAGTAATGTTTTATTGGATGAAGATATGGTGGCTCATCTTAGTGATTTTGGTATAGCTAAACTATTAGGTGAAGGACAACTAGAAACTTATACAAAAACATTGGCTACACTTGGCTATATGGCACCAGGTAATAATTTAATAATAATATCTTAGTTTAGTTATTTTAATTTGTTTTTTTATTATTCTATGTAAACTTTTGTATTATTCAACCACTAACTTATATTTTCCATTCCTTCATTTGAATATTTATATCATTTATATAAAAGAAGTGTTTAACCACAAACTTTGTATTCTCTTTTGAAATAGAGTATGGATCAAGAGGAGTGGTTTCTTTAAAAGGAGATGTGTATAGCTATGGTATCTTGCTAATGGAGATGTTTACAAGGAAAAAGCCAACTGATGAAATGTTTGTTGAAGGTCTTGATTTGAAAGATTGGGTTAACAAATCAACGCCACATTCAATCATCCATATTTTAGATGTCGATTTGCTGCATCAAAGGAATCTAAATATCAGCAATGTATTACCACATATGTCATCAATTTTTGAGTTGGCATTAAGTTGTTGCACTGAATCACCTGAAGCACGAATCATGATGACTGATGTTGTGGTGTCATTGAAAAAGACAAGGTCACATTTATGCAAAATTTAGATGCCCTACCAGTTAAATAATCTTCATATGGAAGTTTTAGCTAGCTACTATTTATTTTACCCTTTAGGTGATTTTGTCTATGAAACATGTAATATTTTAAAATGGTGATGATTTATATGTTTGTTATGTTAATATATGAAGCAATGATTAAAAAACCAGATCGGACCGGACGGTTGGACTAGTTGAACGATCAACTGGACTCGTTAACAGCTCAGTTTGGACCAAAAAACCGTTCAGATGGTTGAGTTGAATGGGACCAGAGTTGAGCCGTCATTAAGCCAGAACTCAGAGTTGGACTAGGAACTAGAACGGTTTTTTAGCCTAACTGAAAAGATACTAAAAAATTAAAAAAAAAAAAAAGAAGAAAAATAAAAAAATTGACCCCCTCAAATATCCTAATATATTTGTAGACTATTTATAACCGTATAGTATTATTTTATTGAAAATTTCATATATTGTGGTGTTAAAACTGTGAGTCGTTAGCCTTTTTGTTTCGATGTCTGTTCTATCTTTTAAAACAATATTTTGATTTGAATGAATTAATAATTTTTAATATTATTAAATATTTTAAACATACATAAATTTAAATATATAAGGTTTTAGTCCATTTTCAATGATTTCATTATAATTTTTGATTATTTAAATGCATTTCTAAATTATTTAATAATTTGATATTTTTCATATATATATTAATTATATGTATATAATATTGTTTTAAATTAATTATTACATCACTAGTCTGACCAAACAGTCCGAGTGGTTCGACCAATTGAACCATAACCTGTTGATTTTTTCGGTTTGACTCCTCATCCAGCTTTTAAAATATTGATATGAAGTTTGTACATTTTTCATGTCTTGAGTTATTTTCTTCTTTTTTTTTTCCTTTTTATGCATTACAACTATATTTATCTATTTAAATTGTATTTGATTCATTTAATTTTCTCTTTTAGGAAAATATTGAATAAACTTATGAGAAAATTATCTAGTTTAAATGGGTTTTTTTGTTAAGAAAATGTTAATATTATATTTTTCAATGTTCACTAAAAAAAACAGCAAATTAGCAATGAAATTTAATGATAGAATCTCCATTATTGATCAAAATTAGTGGCAAAATTCAGTTAGCGATAAAAAAATTTTATTACTAATTCCACTGTTACTAATTATTTAGCGATGGATTATTAACAAATTAGTGACAAAATTTTTCTGTCACCAATTCATCATTAAGTAAGGATGATCTACTAACGGAAATCATGTCACAGAATAGTGACATATTTGTGACTAATTAAGGATTGATTAGCGATAGAAATTTTGTCGTAAAATAATGATAAAAAATTTCTATCACTGATCCGTTACTAATATAAATTTAAAATACCACGTGACGATTGTTGCCACCACACCACCTCTTTTTTGTCATGTTGCCATGTGTCCATCATCACGAGCCACTATGTCCATGTCACCAGGGTGGTAATGTGAACTCTTAACCTCCTATATGCATATTGAGATTTTTGTCAGTTGAGATGAGAAGCATTTATAAACTTTTAATGTAAAATTAAAAATATATATAATATTTCGATTGAGAAATACAAATATACATTTCATATATATGCATAAACATATTTTTGTATATAATTTAATATATTATTACATACTTCAATTTAATTTTTGTATTGTAAAAAATAATTATTAATAGTTAATACTTATATTCAAATATTTAATAAAATAGTAAGTATATTATATAAATTACCATATTATTTTTATCTATATTTATAATATTCTTTTTTTTGCTTATATGTAATATATTATTGAAAAATTATCATATATTATATTTTAGTTTTAAAAATAAATATTAAAAATAACTTTTGTATATTTATATTATAATATTTTGTTATGGATTAATAACAGAATGGCGATGGAAATTAGTAATGGAATTACTCCATTACTAATTTTGTCACAAAATATTTTGCGATAGGAGTTAGTGATGGATTAGTGATGAAAATTAGTAGCAAAATTTCTTTTTACAGTAGATTGAATTAGTGACAGAGTAGTGATGAAATTTAGTGACGGGATAAAATTGTATCACTAACCTATCATTAATTTAATGACAGAATAAAATTTTCTCACTAATCTATTACTAATTTAGGGATGAAAATTCTCCATCGCTAAATTTGGTTATTAATTTTGGCAACGGAATTAGTGATGGAATAAAACTTTATTGCCAAAGTTTCTTGTCATTGAAGAATGAGATTCCCCTCCTTTCCTCAAAGGAAAAAAAAAAGATTCAATTTTTTTGAGTTTTTGGGTTTCAAAGAGTCTAGATTATTTAAAGTACAAGTTTTTTTTTTTTTTAAGTTGAGCCTAGAGCATTCACTACTAGTAGAAGTGACTAATCACCTTACCTCATAGATTTCTTGAAGGGTGAATTATAAGTTTTAAAAGAATGGGATTCCTCTCCTTCTATAAAAATGGGATTAAACTTTTATTCTAGTAGAATTTTATTTGTTGGGCTTCATTCTATTATTTTTCCTTTTTCATGCATGCAACCATTCAAATGCTACCAGTCACTCGAAATAACAATACCACCAGCCACACGAAGTACCTAAATTCCCAATTTATCAAACTTGAGAAATAGCATCGATCAAATATGGAGATATGAAGTAAAGAAAGATATTGAAATGAAAATACCAATGAGGTGTCTCAATTTGCTGCTGTAACTAGCATCACTTACTGATACGGGAATGAAGAGCTCAACTAGCATAATCTACACACAAGAATTCGATGGCTCCCGGCTAAGAAGGAACTGAGGAGAGATGGGAATAAGTTCTTTTTATGCTATCTACGGATATCAAGCATAGATAGCTCAAGGAGACTTGAGGAACATATTATCCCCCCCCCCCCCCAAAAAAACCAAAGTAAACAAAAATCTTCTCTTTTCCGTCAAGCTTAAGAATGGAGCGAGAGTTTGTGTGTGGAATATTAGTTTTAACTTATTTTATTTAAAAGTTTAATATTTGTTTTTATTATATGTATGATAGTTTAAAGGATTAATCACAACTATATATAAGCGTGTAGTGGGTCTATCTAAGGTAATTAAAGCTATCTTTGCTGTAAGGAAAAAGTCTAATAATTTGCAACATGTAACACTTTACTTCGTTACACCAGCAGGATTAATTTAAATAGCATTGAACCACTAAACCAAATTTTATCCTGAGAAAATCAAAATTTCTTTTCAAAAATATTTTCCAAACACAAGGTTTGATCGTACTTAAAGAATGAGATTGTCTAAAAAGTTTCAATCTTTTCAAATTTACCTTCAATGAACCGTGTATGGTGGTTCAACTTTATAATAAACCTTGATTAAAATCTTACAATATAATATATGACCCAGGTTCAAATTCAATAAAATAGGAACCAATAATCTCTTTCATAACTACTTTATAACTTTATCTAGTTAGTCATAACCTTGTAGGGCTTAAGCTTTTGATGCCCCGAGTTGTAGCCTATTTAAAAGAGTGTTAACAAGCGCACTCACACACACATATATATAACCTTATACACACATGAATACCATCACCGTTGATGGCACTTATCTACGACGCAGCTATTAACTTCCTATTGCTCATGGAGGGAACACACACACTCATATTTATATATACATGCAAGCAAATATAACTTTTCAAGAAGATATATTTTTCTATAACCTATTTATATATTAAGGATCTATGCAAAATATAAGTAGGTGTTCCTACTTCTTCTACCTTCCTTCTTCTTCAATCAAAATACTCGTCCTTAGAGCTATCGGCTTTAAATATATATTATGAAAGAAAAGCAGGATGAGATTCCAAAGGCTTCCCGTAATAATAAATTCTATTATATAATCATGCAAGATCGTGACTAAGTATGCAAAATGTAACATTCTAGATTTTGGACCTAAAAGTATCAAAATTAGTCCAAAATAGGCAAGCTACTAGACTCATTTTGGCATGAGTTCCAAAAGTTCCCTGGAAAAACAAAAAGATTCCCATGGACTAAATTATAAAATAAGAGTTTTCTAGAATCATGAAACAAGCAGGTTAGAGACTCTGATAAAGTTTTGAGGGTTCGAGTGTGGCAATTGGAGATTATTAAGGGCAAAAGGTTATGTTGAGAACCTCAATAAGATGATTCCTAATGCTAAAACCAAGTAGGGACCAAAAGTTTCAGGCTGAAAAGGGTTATGACAGAAATTGCACCTAAAAATTCTAGAAAAATCCTAAATTTTTGTAGAAAAATGCGAAATGAGGTTTTGAGGCCCATATGGGGTTGAAAATGATGACAATACCCCCGCAGGAAATTGATGAAATTCTTAGGGTGTTGGCAAATTATGAATATTAGCCAAAATTAAATTATTTAAAATATGACAAAGGTTGACAGGAGTATAAGTCAAAGTCAAAAGACTCCCCTAAAGAGTAATGGCTAAGTATAGTAAGTCGAGTAAGGGTACCAGTCTATATCCTAATAGAGAAACAGAATGACAACCTAAGCCTCAATTGATTAATGTTAGGTGCTTGACTAGAATGGCACATAGTAGAGGTATTTGAATGATCTATACCTACTGTGTAATATGGCCAGTTGATGACCAGTATATGACCATAGGAATGAATGGTCAAGAGATGAGAGAAGTTAGAATGAGTAAAAGTTAGACATTATTCCTTGAGGATAAATATTGAGAGAAATAGGTGAGATGCTGTCCAAATGTGTTTAAGCCATGCGAAAGATTATTTGATGTTAGATTAGTGATTAAGAGGAAGAAAGGAGTTGTAATCAAGTGGTTTTGTAATAAAATTGGAAAGAATCCAACTTTTCTTATGTTGTGTAATATTTTAGCCAGATCTAAGGTTCTTTATAGGGTTGGATTTTGATGATTTTGATATTTTCAATGTGTTTTATGGGGTAAAAGTAAGAAATCAAGTTTGGAAGTATTAGAATTGAAAATGAAATTTTTGCCTAAAACCCTATATGTCTCAGCCAAGGCTTGTTCATGAGGAAGGAGTTAGGTTTTGTTTAATTTGAGCTTGAAAATGGATTCTAAATGAAAAATTATATGGGAATAGTATGTGGAGTTTATTTTAAAAAAATTGGAAAGCAAGCTCAAAAGTTATAAGTTAATGTGGTTTAAAAAGAACAAAATGTCGATGTTGATTGTGAACATGGCTCTAATGAGTGAGTGACAATGTGCGCTAATGTATTTAGAGCCCTGAGACATCAAGGAAGATGAATGGACAAGGTTGACTAAACAACATAAATGGGTGGAGGCAAAGAGAGCAAGAGGGAGCAAAAGAGAAACCTTAAAAACACAAAGTAATGAACTTACCCTTATTGTGTGTTTGATATATATATGCTTGAGTGTTGATGTTGCTTAATGATAATTTAGAATATGAAATATTAAATGTTGTTGTTCTATTTCATGTATGTTCTATGGCCATGTGTGAATAAAATATTGAGTACTAAAACATGTCATTTTATAAGCATGAAAGTATGAGATCAAGCATGTCATCTACTTAGCATTTGTTTTGCATACATATGGGTAATATTTTTTATTGAGATTCTTCTAAATCTCACTCTCCCTTAACCAACCTAAATAGCTGTTAATAAATAAGCAAAAGGATATATGAAGTGGAAGAAAGGAAAAGAGAAAAAGAATTGAGGAAATGTATTACATTACATTATGTAATTTGTATATCAGTGTATGACATTAATATGCCATTAATGATATGTAGTGATGAATGATGAGAATGACATATTCAATTGAGTATAATGATACTTGAGAATGAATTAGGCAATATGAAATGATTGCATGCAAGGAAATAAATATTTATGGATTATTAATACAAGCAAGGCGATATGCTATCCCTATCTAAGCCATGAATTTGTGATCGAATAGAAGTGAGGCAAATGATTGAATCTGCCTAGGAAATTTGATGTGCTTAACACATCTCGAGCTTTAAAACAAGTGGTAAATCACTTAAAATAGATGTGTGTCTTAAGAAATATGATTGCTCAAAGTTATGGCAGAAAAACTAAAAAATACAGTTTTTGCCAAATAAACAGTACACTTACATAAATTAACTATATTTAAGCCCATATTTATATTTTTTTCATGCAGAGAATTAAAATAGTTTTAAATAGAGACTTGAATCATCTCAATACAATTTTTATTTAATTAGTTATGAATTTTTAAAATTAGACTAAAAATCTGAAATTTAATAGTGAATAGTACCCGAATAATTTAATTTCAAATTTTTAATTTACGGGCTTATTTTGTGATCTACTTGAACTGTAACACTTTTAGACGTGTACTAAAGAGGGTTTAAAGAAGGATGTTTAACGAAACAAGCCACAGAGAAACAAAACCTTGCAAGTTGTGCTATAAAGGAAAATATATGCAAAAATCAGATAGACAAGCTGGAATAACTAATGTGCAAATTAATGGTAGAGACTATCCCATGTTTATCAGTTACACATGGCTGTGGCTAAATAATCCATGCAATGATTTTACCGTATACAAAATAAATATATAGAGGAGTTTATCTCGATTTTCATAAAGTACTTTAAAAAACACTTCTCCTAGTTCCCATAAGACCCCCTAAGCTTAATTACAGCATAACGGCTCAAAGAGACATGCATTAGTTAAAGTACAATCATAAGATAGGAAATATCTGCTACTTAGTACGCTTTCTTCCAAAACAAACATTAATATCCTCTTTTTTGGTGTTTCTTTGGTGAGCTTGGACAATAGTCAAAACCTAACATTTATATATTCACATAAGCGCAGGTTGACACTTGATCCATTTATAACTTATAGCTTAAACAACTCCTCTCAAATCCCAACTTATTCAACCTCTGCCCTTACGAAAGTGGTTGTTCATCATGGACAAAATAAAATATTTATGTATTATATTTAAAAACTTTATTGAAATGTCTTCCCTTTCTCAATCTTCCAGTCTACACACACACATATTTCAATGGAATAAGTAATCTTCTCAGAAACCCAAGCTATAGTTTATTAACTTAGCTCTTTTGCTTCATTCTTATTTCATATAACTTATTCTCCTGCCATTACCCTTTTTAAGTTTATCAAAACCATTTCTATTCTTGAAATCATTCATTAATAATCAATTTATTCCAATTTCAATCACATAGAGTTTGAACCATTTAAAATCCTTCTAAAACATTATCTTAATCATCATGTTTCTACTTTGATTTCTTTAAAACCTTGGTTATTCTTGTCCTTCGGTTTTAAATTTATTTCTAGTTTTATTTTGTTTGAGTCACCATATCACCATTTCTAAACATAACCTATCCATTTGAAATGGTTATTATACATCTAGAATCATTCAACAACAAACTTAATTTTATTTTTAGCTTCTAATCCCAAACATCATTATACAAAATCCTTTAATCACATATAATGCTTCCTTTTATCTTCACAAACTCTAACTCACGTCCTTCATATGGGCTAACAAGTAGAGACACTTGTTCCATGTAATTTTCTTGTTTCTTTTTCAAGACTTCAAACATTAAGTTTCCTTTAATCCCTCGGCTAAGCGTACTTCGATGTCCATTAACCTTGTATTTCAATTTTACTATCACCCTTTAATATCTTCTAAGGATCTCCAATAGCTTAAGATCAATAAACTTCTAAACAACTCAATTACCTCTCTCATGTACGGAACATTTAGTATTATATTATTGAGATCTTTAGGTAACTTTGTAACAACTACGGTTGCTCAATTAACATCCAACAACTCCATAATTTCCATTAATCATTTTAGCTCTTCAACAACATATGTGTCCATGTATTTTAGGTATCTATGATTCATTACAGTACAATTTGCTGCTTAACTTCTTTTATTTCTCACATCCTTGACAATTTTTCAATTCCCTTTCTCCACTAGACATTGTAAAGAAATCTTTAGACCTGTCCTATACCTGATTTGGTAGTTTTGGGACACTTGTTTTTAGTGATAGAATCGTAAAACCTCGACCAACTTTCAGCTTGTAATCTCCAAATTCCAAATTCATCACAGAGGAGCTTTAACATACCTACTTATTTAATAGACTATATGACAATATTAGACAAGTTTTAGCTTCTAAAATTTTGAGCACCTAACTATCTTTTGCTACCACTAAGCTAACTTAACTATATATGTATATTTAATCATCACACAACATATAGAGATAAACCATCCACTTCTATTAACATCTTATATAGGATTTCTTATCTTTTTACTCCCAAGATCATAATCAAGCCATTTGGAAATATGTAAGTCCATTCTTTAATTTTAATCTCCTTCACAATTCAAACAATCCTTCTCTTAATTCTAAAATAAATGCTTCTAATCTAATTAACATCTCATAAAACTCACAGTGAGCTTCACAGCAGCACACACGTAGAAATGTGTGTGTGTGTGTATAGTCATAGTACTTCATTTTTCTCTTTCAAATCCCATAGCACTCGAATATAGTCCCCTGTTCCAGCAGAATTTAACGCCTTATTAAGCCAGAAAATGACACCCCTGGTTCTTAGAACAACACCAACAATCATCATTAAACAACATTATATATATGCATTTACATCCTCACATATGCCTGTACCCATGGCTTCATCCTCACTTAAAATTGATTTTATAATGGAGCAACATTCCCTCCTTTTAACCCATCAATACCTGACACCATCATCAACCCAAACAACATACAAATAAGGAAAGTGTATGTATACACACAGCATCCCTCCATCAGTTCCTCAAACCTGATGAATATCCCAGTGTACCAGAAATATCATGTCTATTTTAGCATTCACAAACTAGCAAATCAAGACGCCACTTCCGTGAGTCCTTTAACTCCTGTTTCGGCTTGAAGGACCTGAACAAACAGTGATATTATCAACAGACAACCTAAAAAAACATGCTCCGTAACCATCGAACCATCATTCCATCAAGCTTGCATTGCTCTTGTCTTCTTACATTTCAACATTTTCTCTTGCTAGAATCCAACTTTCCATCATCATCAACACCCCAATTACTTACTAGTCTAGGAAAATGTAGATGGGAGGAGGTTTAGGAGGCTCAATTTGGTCGAAATCTCCGGTTGAATGCAAGAGAACAACCTCCGGTCACCTTGTCCGGTCACTTCTTCACCCGTTCAGTTTCTCTCTTTCCTCTCGGCTCCCTCTTTCAACACTCTCTTTTTGGTTATGTTACAGATGGAAATAAGGAGGGAGAGGGTTGAGTTGGCTGTTTGTATGGGTATCAATGTGGGAAATGACCATTGTACTCTTCCTTCTTTCCTTGTTTCCCATTCTACCCCTTTCTTCTATTTTTCTAAAATGTAAAATGAAGGGAAAATGACCAAAAAATGACTATTGAAATTTGAAATGACAAAATGGGCATGTGAATATATGAAATGACTAAATGGGCATGAGATATCAATATGGAATTTTGACAATTCGGTAGGAAGACTAAAATACCCCTGACACATATTTGGAGCTAATTTCACTACTCCGATAATAATAATGACAACATTTCTAATGTGAATTACAATTTTTATAACGAGAGCTACCATTTTGCTATTGCTATTTGCAATTCTTTTCTTTCAAACCCAAATAACATGTATTTGGAATCAATTTCACTATCCTGGTAATGATAATAACAACATTTATAATGTGAATTACAACTTTTTTAATAAGAGTTACCATATCGCTATTTCTATTTGCAATTTGTTTCTTTCAAATCCAAATAACATGTATTTAGAGCCAATTTCACTATCCTAATAATGATGATGACAATATTTGTAATGTGAATTACAACTTTTGTAATGAGAATTACCATTTCGCTATTACCATTTACAACTCGTTTCTTTCAAACCCAAATAACATGTATTTGGAGCTAATTTCACTATCCTGGTAATGATAATGACAATATTTGTAATGTGAATTACAACTTTCGTACTGAGAGTTACTACCTGTTCATGTCTTCAGAGAGATTCAAGGGTATTTTATTCTTTCTACCAAATTGTCAAAATTCCAAATTGATGCCTCATGCCCATTTAGTCATTTTATATATTCACATGCCCATTTTGTGATTTCAAATTTCAACACTCATTTTTTGGTCATTTTTCCTAAAATGAATCCATAAATTACATCTTGATATCTTACATGAATTTTCCTTCTCCATTAGTTTTTTTTTATCTATAAAATAATTTCTCTAAAACTTTCAAGTCAAAAATTAACTCTTAATTATTTTTCGTAAATTTTCTAAGAAAATGGCCCTTAATTCCATAAATTAATCCTTAACACATTATAAGGATTCTATGCCTTAATTATCTTTCCTAACTCATAAAATAATTATCCTAAAATTCTTCGCTCAAAAATAATTCTCTAGCTTTTTTTTTTGAATTTTCAGGTAAATAAGCCTCTTTAACTCCAAAATTAACTTTAAAATTATTTAATTAATTTTTGGGGAATATGTAAAATTAATATTTCATAATTTTTTGTAATTTTATTATGCATTAACTAATTCCAATAATTACTTTTTTTCCTCTTGAAGCCTTAAAATTCAAGATGTTAGACAACACATCCATTTCAATCATCTCTTAGCAGATATCACACATAAGACTACTTTCAAAGATTTAATTATTATCAAAATAAAGCGATTCAACACTAACCACTAACCAATGTAAAATTATAGAAAATATAAACTCTAACCTAGATTATTGTTCGCATTACAAGTACACGAGTCGTGACAACTAGTAAAGAAATAAGACAAATATTGCTCTCATAAGGATTTGGTTTTAAAACTTGGTCAAATATTAATTATCATACTTTCATCTAATTTGAGTTACATATACACACACATGTATATATATAGAGTGAGGGTGTAAGCGAGGGTGTAACGACCTTGAAACTTTAATAATAAATTAAGTAATACTTATATTAATTATTATAGCTTGATTACATAAAAAGTCTTGGATATAAGGTTGCTAGGGAGACCAGAAGCTTCAGGTTAAAATCCTAGTCTTATTTAAAGGAGAATTTGTTTTTGTTATCTCTAAGAAATTACATTAAGTACCCTTGTTAATTTTGGGGGGGGGGGGGAAGAGATTTTTTTTGTTTTTTTTTTTCAATGCCTTCAGTTCAGCGAGAGAGGAGAGAGATCGAGAGAATGGCCCTGGAACTTTAAACCCTAACCTCTTAACTATTCTTCCTTTAGCTCATCGCTCCTCCCACTATTTCTTGCTGTCGAAGTTGCCGTAGCAGATATGACCGTTGTGATTCTTTGCTTGCTTCGATTCTATGTTTTCCAGCTTCGCTATGCCATTTTTCTCCCATGTTTTGTTCAATTTTCAGTGGTTTGAAGGATTGGAGTTTGACTTTTCTTCCTCCAGCGTGACTGTTAATGCGATCTCTGTCTTCCTCCCCTCTAATTTCTTAGTTTGCTGCTGTGTGTTGGTAATGGAGATGAGTTAATACTCTTGCCTTATTCCGCTATTTTGATTTAGTGTTCGGGTATTTGATGGGTTGTGAAAAGTTTTGGCTTGTCGGAGCTATTGTGAAGTTTATTAAGGCTGGAATTGTGGATTAATATGATAGGTGATCTTGTTTAATTATTGATGCGTGTATGGGGTTTGTAAAAAATGTATAGGAGAAAGGTTTGCTTGGAAGCTATGATTTTGACTATTGAATTGAACGGAGATGTTTGTTTGGTGGACTAGTTTGGATGCATACATGATGTTTGATGGATTGGGTGATTGACAACAGTGGTGAATTGTGGTTTACGAGGCGAGTGGTTTGAAGATTCTAGAAAATGAAGTTGGTCTCCACGTAACCGGCTGATTAAACAAACAAACAAACAACAAGCCTTATCCCACTAGGTAGGGTCGGCTACATGAATCACACGACGTCATTGTGCTCTGTCAACAACCCAATCCTTAGATATGTTGTTGATTAGGAGGTCTCGTTCAATGACCTCATTCAGCGTTCTTCTCGGTCTTCCCCTGCCTCTTTTTATGGGACTCCATCTTGTTTGATCCACCCTTCTCACTGGGGCCTCCAAAGGCCTTCTCTGCACATGTCCAAACCATCTTAAGCGATTTTCAACCATTTTCTCTTGGATAGGTGCCATACCGACTCTTGTCCTGATCTTTTCATTTCGAATCCTATCTTTTCTTGTATGACTACACATCTATCTCAACATCCTCAGTTCTGCTACTCCGACTTTGTGCTCTTGTTTTCTCTTTATTGCCCAACATTCACTACCATACATCATAGCTGGTCTTATAGCAGTCCGATAAAATTTTCCTTTAAGTTTCTCAGGTACCTTCTTATCGCAAATAACTCCGGTAGCTTTCTTCCACTTTAACCAGCCAGCTTGTATTCTATGAGAAATGTCTCCATCAATTTCCCCATCCTCCTGTATAATGGATCCTAGGTATTTAAACTTTGATACTTGAGAAATAATTTGCTCTCCCATCCTCACCTCCAAATCCCTATTACCTTGCCTCCCTCCAAAATCACAATGCATATATTCTGTTTTGTTCCTACTCAAACGGAAACCTTTCGACTCCAAAGTCCTTCTTCATAACTCCAAACTAGTGTTAATCTCTTCTTTTGATTCCGCCATAAGAACTATATCATCCGCGAAGAGCATGGACTTAGGGATTCTTTCTTGAACAGGTTTAGTTAGAACATCCAGAACAATGTTGAACAAGTACGGACTCAGAGAGAATCCCTGATGTAGGCCAATCTTAATAGGGAAGTCCTTTGTCTCCCCCCAAGCATCCTTACACTGGTAGTTACCGCCTTATACATATCTTGTATGATTTTGATATACGCAACCCGTACACCTTTCTTTTCCAAAACCTTCCACAATACTTCTCTTGGCACACGATCATAAGCCTTTTCCAGGTCAATAAAAACCATATGTAAATCTCTTCTTTTACTTCTATATCTCTCTTTTAACCGGCTGATTAAAGTTCAGCTTAAAATATTTGATTTATCATTTAAGGACCAAGTTAAATTTCTCTCATGTCCTTTGGGTTTAAATTGACGAGGATGATGATGTTGGGTAAGTTAAATTATGAGTTAATATTGTCCTATGTTGAAAATGGCAACCAATTCAATAAATTTTGGTGTGATGGACTAAAATTGTGTTGCCCCTCCTATAAAAATTATTGGAGTTTAGGAATCAAAATGGTGTTTTCCAGTGGTTAAAAATTTTATTTCTAAATACAGGGCAACGAAATGTGTTGACATGTTCTAATTCCTGTTTGAAAGAGAATTCGATATCATAGAAGAAAGGCTTGGTTCCTTTGACTGTTGGGTAGCTGCGCATTGCGTACATATTAGTATATTATACGCTTAACACTGAAATTTTTGTAGCCGACATTAACACAGTAGAATCTGCAACCCTGTACGGCTTTACTTTTGAACAAAAACTCACTCTGCGAACAATCTGGTAATGTCGAATTAACATGGTGGCATCTTAAGCTATCTTAGGCTATCAAATTGCCTGTGAGAAGATGGCCCAACGGTGATACATTGTAGAAATTTGTGGGCGCGCGTGCTTCCATGTCTTTACATTACACAAGAAATATAAATTTTATAGACAACATATTATAAATGTAAATTTTTTAAATTTAGTCATCATTTATCAATGTTTGAGATCTCTATTGATTCTGGTTCAAGTTTATTTGTAAACTAATATTTTCAAAGCCGTGGGATCCATACATGCAACATATCCCACTAGACTTGGCAAGGTTGATCTCCACGGTGGAACATTCATAATTCGACGACTGCATCTAAGGTTCAAAGGCTGATGCCGGAGCAGCCACCAATTGATTCCAAACACCCAAAGTGAAACATATTGTAGATGTACAGTTGCCTCATGGAGCTAAATGGCCTAACTTGAAGATGGACTTACCAATACATGGGCATAACAGCAAAGTGAGAGCCAAGTACATTACCTAAGATATGTAAAATCTAGAATGTCAGATAAAAACAAGCCAAACTACCTAAATCTTCACTCTCATTGGAAGGCGGAACCCAAATTTTGTCAAGGGGAATTCAAGAAGGGATGATAATGGATTTAGCTTGGATCCATGCAACCTCAGATTCTCCTTTCGTATTAACCAATTGTTTGTTCATCGAAATCGCAAAGTGTATACAATTTATCATAGTCATGCATGCATATCTTCAATGATAGACAAAAGATAACAACCCATGATGCGGCAAACAGATATTTGCATTCTCAAATTTTTCACAAGAGTTGACCCCACAAACTAACAATGTTAAGAAGCTAGACTCTAGTTCAAATGGGACACCAATGAGATATTAATTCCCACATGTCAAAACCTATGTAGTTAGAATGGGCATGCTATATAGATGAAAGGTCTTCATATATTGTCTTGATACCTGGCCTCTCAGAAACAGACCGAATGCATCTTAGGGCTATTCCTAGGAAATCCTTCATTCCCTTTTCTGCAGTTGGATTTCCCATTTCTGGCATCAACGCAGCATCAAAACATTCTGATCCTCGACCTTCTGCCACCCGCAACCTCACCCAATCAGTCATATCAACACCTCCATCCTCACCAGATATCACATCACCAGCGCATCTTCCAGTTAAAAGTTCCAAGAGTATCACTCCAAAAGCATAAACATCTGATTTAAAGGAGGGTGTTGGCTTTTTGGAAGCAGCTAACTCTGGTGCACGATATCCCAAAACCCCAGCATCAAGAATCTGTTCGGTAGTACCTGCCTGAGTCATAAGCCGGTGAAGGCAATAATCAGCAACTCTTGCATTCAAATCGGGTGTATCTAACAGCACATTTGTTGCCTTGAGGTTCCCATGAGGAACAGCGCGATCAAAGTGGAGATAGTTCAGGCCACGTGCTACATCAACTGCTATCTTCAGTCTCTGGGCCCAGGTTAACGGTGGGCCTTTTCTTCCTGGTCGATCTAGTTTCATAATATTTATGTAGAGTAAGTTAAAATAATGATGAATGATGAAGACCAATTATACGCTAAGAATAAGATGGATGATATTTGATGGAAAAGTGAATTTCTGGACCAGCAAAACGGATGTGCAAAAAAGAACTAACATATGAACGTACAAAGGCACAAGCAACACAAAATTTGCTCGCAAAATTAGCAAGCTCCTTTCAATTGCTAACGAGCTGAGACATCATATTTAGCAAATCTTACTCAGCTAGTACAGATGAAGCTTTCACAATTTCAGTGGAATTTGTTTCAAAATTGAAGAACAGTAATTTTATTTGTTATATGCATTCTTATAGTGAATTCCGTTTTCAGGACACAATTTTACCGTGCAAGCCATGTGTTAATAGGTATCATGTCCATGGCCAATTATGACCGATATCAACTAGTTTTAGTCTACCAAATTATCACTTTCCTAGCCTTTAAAGGATCTTATCTATTCCTTACCCAAGTTTCCTAAACTGTTTACTTTCATATGCATGGGTCTAATTATATTGCCAAGGAAGGAGCATTAACATTACCATAAAGAAAAGTTGCAAGACTTCCAGGAGAAATGTAGTCTGAAAGAATAAGCTTCTCATGCTGCGTAGGACCCCAATAATATCCTCTCAGTCCCACAACATTTGGATGCCTGATGTTTGAAAACTTTTTAGCCTCTTTAGCAAATTCTTTCCTCTGTTTAGCCACTCCTTCTCTCAACCACTTCACTCTCAGCAACAAGCCATTCTCTAGAGTAGCCTTGTAAGAAGTTCCATGACTGCTTCTCCCCAAAACCTCAGCAGGGGCCCTTGACAGCTCCTCGGGGGTCAACGTTATTGCATCATCAAGAAAATGCAGCTCGCCTATTAACTTATCAGGTGATCTCACATCAAGTCTTGCAAAATTTTCAGCAGTGAATGAATCACCAGACCCTGGTGACCAGGAGAAGTGGCTGTTTTTTGATGGGGACATAGCAGTGGCTGCCAATTTTTCATCTGGGCTGATTATCTCTGAAGACGATCCTTTCCTTGAGGTCACAAGATCCTCAGCTGATACAACCAAAGCACCACCCCTATCTGTTGCACGGCCTGTGCCAGGTAAGTTTTGTTGAGCACGCCCATGTATGTCCTTACTAGCAGCATATTCTGGTGGAGATCTTGAAATGCGTATGTAATGTATGAAGATTGCAAGCAGGATTACTATGAATAGCGCAACCACAGATGATACTATAATTATTACTTTAATGATAGTGCTCATAGGCTGCTTCTTTGAACCTTCAGCAGGCATATTGGTTGATCCAGGAGGACCATTTGGGTAACGTAACCTAGCATTCCCAGGATAGAAAGAAGAACTGGGGAACTTCCTAAGATTTTCTGGGACAATACCAGACAGATCATTGTATGAAGCATTAAAGTTTTCTAGTCCCTTTGGCAGGTCAGTTGGTAATGGACCTGTAAAATGATTATCTGATATATCCAACGAATCCAATGAACTCATGCCAATGGCAGTTGGAAGAGAGCCAGAAAAATTATTTCCAGCAATATTGAGTACTTTCAGGCCAGTTAATGATCCAAAAATTTCAGGAAAGTACCCGTTAAATTGGTTGTGAGAAAGATCAAGAATCTGAAGATCAGATTCACCAGGGGAAGATGATAAATTAATGCCACCTGAAATGAAATTATTTTCAAGATGAAGCTCTTGCAAAGTTGGCATAGCAAGCAGCTTATCAGGAAGCTGTCCATCTAACTCGTTGGAACTAACATCGAGCACTCTCAGCTTCGGATACTGCATTAAGACTCTGGGGAGGAAGCCACTAAGAGCATTATGGGAGAAGTTCAGATAATTCAGTCGTAAAAACTGAGGAGTTTTCTCAGGAATGGGCCCTGTCAAATGATTTCTACTGAGATCAAGAAATTCTATATTTCCCCATTTTACCATCCTGGATAGATTCCCTTCTAGTTTGTTATTTGAAAGATCAAGAACCGCACAGCTCCCTGTTAGAAGTGGCAGCTCACCAGTGAAACCATTTGATGAGAGATTCAAAGAGCGCAATGTTGTTGATGTGATCAACCCTATTGACCCTGTGACAAAATTTCAATGAGATGAGTGGCAATCCTAGCAATGGACTGTCCAGAGATGGCAGTGCCCACCAGTTTTGAAAGTAAAATATCATAGATTAATTATTTAAAATGAAGGAACAAGTAGAACTTGTATATCTACCTGAGAGGTTGTTGGCACTCAAATCAAGTTCGGTTATAACCAAAGGGTCTCCCTTGAGCAGGCCAGTTGGAAGAAATCCTGAAAATCTGTTGTTGCTAAGCCTGAGGACTTGGAGATCATAGACAAATTCAAATTCAGGCAGTTCTCCTGACAATTGATTGTAGCTAAGATCCAACACCTTCAGGTCTTCAAAAAGTGGCTGCTCACCTTCACTATCTAACAATCCAATCAGCTGGTTGTGGCTTAAATTCAAATACTTGATACTTTCAGAGATTCGGGGTAGAAACCTCTGCTGCCGGGAGTTAGAACTCACTAACATGTTATCACTAAAATCAACATAACTGGCACTTGTTAAAAGCATAAACTTAATATCTAGTTGATCATCAAGCATATTTCCATGCAAGTCAACCTTTTCAAGAGCAGACATCAGATCAAAGCCTTTGGGAATCTTTCCAGTGAAGCTGTTATGAGACAAATTGAGAGATACCAGGCTATTCAGCTTAGTCAAAGAAGCTGGCAGTGTTCCAGAAAAGGAGTTACGGCTCAAGTCCAAAGATTGGATTGATGACATCCCCGCAATTGAGACAGGAATTGGACCAGAGAAATTGTTCCCTGCCAATGACAAGTTCAGTAAGCTAGCTAGCTTACCGATTCCCTGTGGTATGGATGAAGAGAAAAGGTTATTGGACACATCTAGAAATTGAAGACTTCTGAAGTCTGCTATGTTGTCAGGGAGTCTTCCTGATATGGAATTGTTGGACAAAGAAAGCCTGACAAGCTTTGTGAGGTTTGAAAAAACACTCAAGTCTGCCTCAGCAGAGAGACCCAGGCTATCTAGGACAACCCCAGCAACATTACCACCATTACACAGAACTCCATTCCATGAAGATGGGCATCCATTAAAGTCAATGGATTCTTCATTCCAGGAATTGAGGACATAACCAGTAGGGTCATGCTTGATGCCTTTCTTAAATTCCAACAATGCTAAGATGTCCTGCGAAGGAAGCTGTCCCATGACAGAGAAGAAAGATAAGGATAAAACCAAAAGACTAAAGAGCTTCATTTTCTCCAATAAATGACGTAATGCCAACTCAGATATAGTTCAAGGTTCTTGTTCAAACAGATATCTTGCTTCAAGACCCACTATCTCCCTGGACAAATTAGATGCCAGGGTACCTTCTTCCACTATAATGAGGAAGCGCCAATGGTTATAGAAGCAATCTCAACCTCGTAAAAGAAGATTAATGAGCCGTGGAGCTCAAATCCACACACTAAGTCAAACACTTCTTTACAGTCGAAACAAAAGAAACCAAGACTTTCTCTTCACGAACATGAGCTGCTTCCTAGGAATGAAAAGAAGATATTAGTAATGAAATGAAAAACCCAGACACGATGTAAGTAATGAAATCCAAATGCTTCTCCTGGTCAGCAACATTACATTATATCTATATAGAACCAAAGGTTCCAAGCAAAGGATGCATGTAGAGTAAAGCTATTGCAGAAACAATCACTAGACGCGGGAAGTACGATTAAACATTAATGACCTAGAATGAACAATAAAAAGGAGTGGTCTAGAATGAACAATAAAAAGGAGGGGTATTTTAAACATCGACAGAAACAAAACGAAAACAAAACGCAAAATTTCTTACCAAAATCACTTCCTTGGCACAGTGCGGAATCAGGATGAACTTGAAATGACCACTCAAACATCAAAACTTAGGAAGCAAAAGGGAGAACTCGGTAAAGCTTGTGCAGTTCCAGAACTGAAGTAGAGACCAGCATTGTAGCTACAGCGAACTCGGCAAGAAAGAAAGGGGGAAATAGTTCCAATAAGACACATTTAAGAGCAGTAAAGGGCAGGGACCAGTCACCGGGGAAAAAAATAAGGAAAAAGAAAAAAGAGGGAGAGTGGGGGAGTGAAGGGACCCGTAAAGTTTTTTTCTTCGAGGTTTTGATGAAAATGTTGACATTTTTTGACCCAGAAAACAAGTAACAAAAAAAAACCCGAGAATTGAGCTTTAATGGTGGTGACAACTGACGACAAAAGCATAAAACTTTTCAAGAGACACCTTTGTTCCCTTTCTACTCATGTATCATAAAAGGCATGTGACATGTGAGGACCCTTAACACTTATTTAGATTAGATTTTGAAAAGTTTATTAAAAATGTCACCTTTTTCATTTTTAAATGTTTATTAACAAAAGTTGCCATTCATTTCATCCTTTTGAGGGGTTTTTTGTCAGGAAGTGGCAATCGGAAAAGCGGGAAAATGTTAGGGTTTTTTCATTTTTGCTGCGATTCTAGGAGCAAAGTAGGGGTTTTTACCCGCCAAGAAGGCAGAGAATCTCCGGCTTTACCTAGTGGACGTGAAAAGAGTTTATGAAATGAAGTTAAAGATTTTGGGTTTTATAAGTTGCAAACCGGCAAAATGGCAAAGCACATGCGTGGGAAGTCGTGCTATCAGCAGCGGATAGGAACGAGGACCCACCACTACCCCGTGGACTAGGGTTTTCAGTTTGGACTTTGAACAAAATCTAGAACTTTGCTGCAATTTCTCCTAAATTCTATTATATACATATATGCTCATATGCCGACTATTACATGTGAAAAAAATGGATGTGACATCAGTAAAAAATACTTTAAAAAATCAATTGAAATGATCTGGACATATATTTAAAAACATCACTAGAACTGTAAGTAAGAAAAGTTAAGTAGTCTTAATCCAATGAAAAAAATATTAAAGTCCAAATAATGGGATCTTTCAGTGGAATGACACTTATTATCATTTATTGATAATTTAAAAATCTAATTTAGAAGCTTAAAAATGGGAGTAAGCCTTTTATATTAACTCGACTGACTATATTTTGATGTTAATGAGATATGAATATACTTTTCTAGTCCTGTTTATAGAATAGAAAAAAAGTTTTTTTTATTTTATTTATAAATCAATTTATTAAATTTTTATCTTGAATGTATTATTTTGTCTTTATTTATTATAATATAGATAGTTATTTTTTTTGAAATATGTATATATTAAATATAGATAAAATTAAAAAATTATTATATTTTAATAAAGAATTAATACGTTTTAAGATTTTTTTTATCGGTGTAAAATATACTACCTCCGGTCCTAATTATAAGACCCAGTTGACTTATTTGAAAAGATTAAAGAAGTAAGTTAAGTTAGTTATTTGTAATAAATATGTGTTGTCATTTCTAAAATATCTTTGTTAATTAAGTGTATTGGCTAGAACTATGATTATTTGAAAGACTGTCTTGAAAAAAAATATATAAATATGAGAAATAAAATGGATTAAGGTCTTATAATTAGGACTAAACAAACATGTAGTAGTAAAAATATGTTATAAATAAAACCAGATAGGTATTGATTTGACGGGTTTGAATTATTAGAAGAGACAGGAGGTGAGGGGGGAGTAGGTGCGAGATGATGGAGAGGGGATGATCCGTGGGCCCCACTGTCCTGTTATCTAATGACAGCATCATATATAAGTGGTCCTCCCAAAACGACACAACCCCATTCTAAGTTCTAACAGCATCCAACACCCAAACAGGATCATCACATTAATCACAAAAATGTCTAGTAATGTTATCGCTCCCATCCAGTAACACACAAAGAAGAATTAAAAAGATGTACGCTTAGTTAGGTACATGTATCTGTCAACTTTGCCCTTATCTTCAAATTCTAACAAAAAATATATTTTTAAATAATTTAAGACATGCATTTGCAAGTATGCTTATGCATGCATACACACGTGTATCATTTGTATCATGGAATTTTTAAAATTTTGCGTCCAACGTATCATACCAAGTTAAATTACATTTATCCGTATCTTGTAGCTCCATAAAACCAAACGTATAACCCAAAAAAAAAATAAAAAATTGCATTACATGACAGCTTCGTTCCTTCCCTGTGACTAAGGAAAAAATAGAAAATTAAATTTTTAAATTCAAAACTTAGATTAAAACAATTTAATTATCATGAAGTTATTGTTAAATTGGCTGAAAAATTAATGAAAATATCATTTAATTGAAAAATATGACAGTGTAATATTGTGTTCTTCTCAAACCGTTTTTGTAAACCTCGCAAAATGTATTTAATAAACATAACATTAGCCCAATGACTAAACAAAAAAATATCTTCTCTCAATAATTCACTACTTCCGATTCTCAATATAAAAACCAGTTTAACTTTTAATTTTATCCACCTTATCTCTCATCTTTATTTAATTTTTTCAAAATAGTTTTTGTAGTAATTACACATGTTAAATATTTAATCAAATGATACTTAATTAGTAAGAATATTCTAAGTAAAATAACACATTTATTTCAAATAACTAATTTAACTAATTTTTTTAATATACTTAAATTAGTCAATCAACTTTTATATTAAAAAGCAGAGATAATATTAAAAATTGAATTGTTCTGGCTAATACATCTGCGTATTTCCATTTCCAATCGAATTGCCCAAGTACAAACAATGCAGTCCACATCTACACCGCAACAATACATGTCCATAAGGTTACGAAGGCTTGCTTTTTTTTTTCCTTTGGTGAACATGAAGGCTTGCTTTGATGACAGCAAAGATGAGATACCAAAGCCACACAAAAACTCCAACAACCCAAGGGTGGCGCCCTATTTTTTGTTTTAATAAAGCTGTTATTCTTTCTTTAAGTTTAACAAAAATCTCACCAAGAAGAACGCCTTAAGCAGAAAGCAGCGTGGTGTCGGTGGAGCAGATAACAGCTCTCAATATGGCTAACAAACAAACCGGGCAAAATACCAATATCCCCTATAAATACTTAACCTCGATTAATGTTCAACATGTTCTCCCAAATTACAACTCAAGCTCTCAAACTGCCAAGAATGGGAGGCTTGTCAGGTAATAAAGCAAAACAGCCAGCTGCTGCTACAAATGGATTGCTTGCTTTCACTTCTTTCCCCCACCAGAGACATTGAACTTGAAGAATATGATGTCTCCATCTTGGACAACATAGGTTTTTCCCTCCTGTTTATACTTCCCAGCAGCCTAATAAGAAAAAAATAAAACGGCCACGCAAAAGAAAAGCTCAGGCATGCTCATACGTTGTTTGCATCACAGTGAATTACATGTTCAAATTAAGCACCCACCTTTACAGCCACCTCACTACCAAGTTCCTTTAGATCATCAAACTTCATCACCTGAAAATCGACAAAACCCACAAGACTATTAAGAATGAAACAGAATTACAATAGGAAAATCACTGCAAGAACAAAGTTCTCAGCCAAAGAAAAACAGAGGTCATCGTGGCAACAACAGATGATTCCCCCCTTCTATGTCTCTGCTATACTACAGCAAATTCTTTTTTCTTTTTAATTAACCCCTGGTGGGCTGTTCTCCGTTAAAATCCTGAACACGTGCTTCAAGCCGTTGGGATTGGGAAGAAAGAATTATCAGAATTTGGAAGGGGAAAAAAAAGAGTTCAAAATAATAATGAACTAAAAATAACCTCAGCACAAATAAATCCCCTCTCAAAATCGGTATGGATAGCCCCTGCAGCTTGAGGAGCCTTTGTTTGCCGTCTAATCTGCCAACACTTAACCTGAGAAGGCAAATTATTCCAAAAGGAAAAAAAAAAGATCATTGGTTTATGTCAAGTAGAAATTTAAGTGCATGCAAAATGGGAGTACATATTGCTTATATATAATATAACGCTCTCTCCAGTCTCAAATGCATCACTTGTTAAAGAGTTTTGTAGGTCCCAAAAATAACGACCTTTTAACTAATTTTCTTAACATCTATGTGGTAGGTGTTGGTGATTATATTTGAGACAAGATGGAGTAATTTATAATGAGCCCCACACATCACATTGGCAAAGAGCAAACAAATATCTAATGCTACAAATTTAATGAGCATGTTATGCATAACAGGAGATTAATCAGATGGTTATATTATGAAAACTGTAAAACAGCTACTTAAGATGTATGGTTTATTGTCAACACCGATGGACACAGAAATTATCAGAACTATAGTTCAAAAAAAAAAAGAGAAAAAGATAGGTAAATATCACGGAAGTAATATCTCAAAGTATCAAAGAACATATGTTACCTCATCAGGTCCTGCTGTGAAAAAGTAAATAAGATTAATCGCAGAAAATCCGGTCTTTATGATTTTGGGGAGGGCGCTGTTACAACAGAGAAATGTACTAGATTAGTATTTAGTAGCATAAAGACTAGACGTCAACTCTTTATAACAATCAGAATAAGCTCTTGGTCTGGCTGTCCAAATAAAGACTCAAGATCACAATGTCGCTCTTTCCATTGTTTTCAAATGATGTCAGCATCAAGTCTCACTCTGACAAAATCTATGCAGTTTATAAGGCTGACAAAATCATTCTATAAAAATAAATAAATATAAGTTCAAGAGATACACAGAGATTTCTTTTTTTTTTTTTTAAAAATAAAGCACTATATTTTCACATTTATTCCCAAATGATTAACTATATGCATGATAATTCTTGCACATCAATATATTAAAATAATCAAATACAAATCTATGACAAGTCACACTATTCATAAGCCATGAACAGCGCAGCTGATACTCAAACCCTGTATAAATGCAAGGAAAATGTGACTAGTTTTGTTTAACAATGAGAAGACAAGTAAAACTTTTCAACAAACCTTTGAACCTTGTTCTCCTCACAATACTTAGCTGCTTCATCTGGAGGCATATCAGCAAGATTCCTTTCTAAGACACAGCTGAAGGGAATAATTGGCTCACCACCATGCTCCTGGACCCTGGAAAGCCGACAAGCATAAGTCAATTTACTTCCACACACACACACACACAGAGAGAAATAACATCAAAATAATAACACTTTATCAGCAACCACACGTGAATGCCATCTGATATTGAAGATAAAAGGTCAAAATAAATAAAACCATGTAACAACACAAAGGCATGCATACCATGCATGGATTTTTGGAAGAAACTTGTTCTTTTTTCTTTGGTAGTCTCTCTCATTCATGTTAACCTGCAAATAAACCGTAGGTATTAACAGGTAGAACTTTAATAAATAGATCTTAAGAAAATAACGTTAAACACCAACATGGAGTTATGATATTTACTCCTACACCAATACACAGAGATACAGCAATAATATCACACGAAACAAGATATTTTTCCTAGATAGTCAACCGGAATACTAAAAAAAAGTCTCTCTTCGTTAACATTTCAGAAAAATTGTACTCATCTTGTTAAACCCCATTGAAATACGTAAGAAAACATTGAAAGAATTTAAAAAAGAAACACATTGTTTGTCATAACAAAGATCTAACATTTGTTATTTTAATGAGGTGAAGAAAGAAACTAAAATTGAAGATACCAAGTATACAACTGGCTTGGCAGTGAGCAACTGAAAAGAATTCAGAATCTCAATGTCAGCAGCTTTCCAATCCCCTAGTCGTACATCTTTCCCCTCCATTAAGGATGCCTTGACCTGTAGACAATAAGAACTGTCATCCAACATTTCCAATCCAATTTGGATTTAAAAGAATGGTTTGCGCAAATAATGAACATAAGAGATCCCAGTAAGAGATGAAGTGAGACTACATAATAACCATGTAAGACAATAGACAGAATGCAGACTCAACTCGAGTCACACAAAAATGTTCACTCCATGTATTATTGCAAAGCTCAAAGTTATAATCATGGGCCACAAATTATGAATAATATTGGCTTTACATCACATATTACCATGAAGAATTTCACATAAACAGACGACCACTAAGACATGTTCAATTTCATTTATAGATGCTATATTAGAAGTGAAATGGAGAAAAGCAATCTCAAATGAAGAAATGTTGAGACGCACACCTAACCAACCTTCCACTCCCATCTCGTGCACAAACATAACACACAAATAGCATACAATTGTATTACACATCACTTTTCCAATAGCTTTATGAAACCATTTCATAAAAGCATTTTGATTTATTACAACTACAGAAAAGAAAATGTTTTCTATTGATCTAACATATATAACATTTTTATGCAGAAAATGTCTCAATTTATAACTTTAAAAAAAAATTCTCTGAAAGACTCGGTTACAAATAATTGCTTGTTGTGCAGTAATAAATAAAACGTTCCAAAAGAAGGAAGCCATAAAACAGAAAGTGCGACAAAAAATCATACTACTGGGGAAGAAAACCAAGAGTGAATTAACAATCTTGGCTGCTTGGGTGTACAAAACTAAACAAATATATTGAGTAGATAGCAAGAATAGCAACATATGTGCAACAATAGAAACATCCGACAAGCACATACCATAGCGTAAGTTAAAATAAACAGAAACAAAAAAAAAACTGAAACAAATAGTAGAGGTAACTGTTTAAAAAAATGATTAAAAAATTTTTTTTTGGGGGGGGGGGGGGGGCTGAATCTATACCCTTTGACAACATTCATGCTCAATTTTTAACTGCTTGTCGTTGCTCCTCTTCATGCTCTTTTCAAGATCTTCTATCTTCCTGTCTATGAATTCAATATCCTAAAATGTGATACAAAAAGCAAGATTCAGAAGATTACATCAGCGGCTATATTATAGTGCACAAAAAACTTCTTAAAAGACAAGTTAGTCGATACAGATGCATCATAACTTTTAAGATAATATTGACCAACATCTTACAATTAATATATAATTCCCAATTCCTTATAAGTAAAACACACCTAATCGAGCATTCTCTGACACCTGAGCGGGACCATAAGCAACATCTATGCTCATGCCTAGGCAGGGGAAGCTGCTCCTTTAATACATATTTGAGTTTACATAGGTGCTAGCAGAACTGCTTTTTGCAAGTGATCTATACATAGAAGGTGGAACAATATACACGGTTTGGCTTCATATACTTAAAGTATTAAGTATTTAATGTCAAAATTAATTGGAAAGGAAATTGAATGAAGCGTTTACAGTTGTAAGTTCAAATTCAGTCTTAGATCCCGCTATCTTATCTCTCCCTATAATTAAATTGAGCTTGTATTTGGATTTATCACTTTATCAGCAGCTTCTGGACCAAGAGTAGGGATTGGCACACTGACAGAGAGACTATCATTGGCAGTATGGTAAAATAATTTAATGCTTGCAAGATTATCATACAATCATTGTCCTGAGCCAGTGCCATAATCTGTTTATAGATCTGTGGCTTGTCTGCACAGGAGATTTGGGTCTCCTGAGAGACGGAGAGCTCAGTGACCGTTCCAGGTTGCTTGAATTAACTATTTGATTTGAGCTTATGAAGCAATGGAACTTCAAAAACAGAGTCATCTCATGTCCAATTATCATCAAACACCTGAATCACTTATGACTCGACACTACAAATTGAATTTAAACACTTTATATCCAGTCTTGTCACAGTGTTGGATTGGTCCTGCCCCATGTTTATGTTAGCATCAATACTTCTTGGTTTGAGCAGAAACCTGGAATTACTCAACCAGAAAGCATTTCATAAGGATATGGATAACAAGATAGTTTTTTTCTTTGTTTTTTTTTAATTTTGGGAAACTCTATGTCCCTGAATTCTACTCAACCTTTACTTGTGTTCTCGTGTCCTTACTCCATTGTATTGGCAAGCTGAATTATAAAGCTTTCTTCGTTGTCCATTTAGCATTTGCATGTGGCATGTCATTGTATAAAGCCTCCTTCAGCACAAAGAAATATGAGTTTTAAAATTTTAAGTAATTAGCCGCTAATAATGATATCCACTTTTTTAGTTTTAAGATTTGATTTGTTTACTTCAGAGACCATTCCCTCCCTGAAAAATGCAGAAGTAAACAAGCATACCTTCAGCCGTAACTCTTCAGTAATAACCTCTAAATCCCGCACTGGGTCAACAGAATCATCTACATGGATAATATCTGGATCCTCAAATGCCCCTAACAAATGGCAAGGAACAAAAGTTATGATTCCCAACCCAATATTACGTTCACCAATGATGCAATACGGTTAGAAATGTAAACAATTAAATTGGAAATCTTACTCAAAACATGAAAAATGCCATCTACTGCACGTATGTGAGATAAGAAACTGTTGCCTAATCCTTGCCCTTCATGGGCACCTCGAACCAATCCAGCTATATCATGGATTTCTAAGAAAGCCGAGACCTGTATGGAAACTTTAAATTGTCATGATAAATGATAGGCCAATTCATAGATAAGAAATGATTAAAATCTCAATTCCAAGTAATTCATGACTTGACCACAGACTCTGATGGGTTTGACTAGGGCGCATACCTCACTTTTTGGCTTGTACAATTGGCAAAGCCACTCAAAGCGCTCGTCTGGGACATTGACCCGTGCCTCATTAGGCTCAATGGTGCAGAAGGGAAAGTTCTCCGCAGGTATGGCCAGCTTTGTAAGCGTATTAAAAAGAGTAGATTTGCCAACGTTCGGCAAGCCCACCTGAATACCACAAAAGGGTGGGGGGGGGACCAACTAATTAGAGTTTCCGGATAGATAATTTCTTAAGTTCACAGACTGATTATAGTTGAAGAATCAGGGAAAAGTTCCCCTTACATTAGCGTGTAACTTCCCTAAACAGAGCCAATCATATCATAAAAATTCATGAAGCTAAGCGAGGAAACCAGCTTGGTTGTTGAGAGCAGAAGTTTTTAAACTGAATTAGTCAAGTATAAGCCCTTTCTACTTTAAGTCACTAATATTCAAGTTAAGAAAAATATATAAATGAAATGAATATAGAGAAGCAAATGGCAATGTTGATTGATTAAATGAACCTAAAATTATAGAAAAGATTCGTGAACCTAATTTAATTACCCAACTGAATTTATATTTCGCAAGTAAAGAACACGTCTTGAAAGATGAACAAGAAACCCGTGTCCATTAAGAGCAAGGGAGCGGAAGGGGGAATGGAAAAAAAAAAAAAAAAATGAAAGAAGCATACAATGCCAATCTTGAGGTGCGACGAGAATCGACCAAAGATGGGACGTTCAGCCGGCGCTTCCTTCGATTTGGCAGCTTTGGGCGGCATTATCTCAGACCCACAAAAAGAGAATTGAGTACAGGGATCGATTCCGATCACCAGGTGCGTCAGAGAGACTGATGAAGAAAAGAGCTAAAGCTCCGTAGGGTTTTGTATGCAGGGTATTGCCAGTGGAGCAGCATAGCCGTGGCTGCGGCTAGGAATATATCATCGCCTGCCACTGTTAAACTTGGATCGCACTTGAGAAAATAGTTTTTCATGCTGCAAATATTCATTCAAGTAATTTACAAAATTAACAGTATATACCAGATCCTTTATCATCTGGGTTTCCCCCGAAAAAATAATAATAATAATAAAAATAAAAGGTCTGAATATGAATAATTTAATTTAAAAAGTAGGTTTTCTTAAATTTATTTGTTAATTGGCAAGAGAAAAATGATTTGTTAAACTGATCCTTTATTTTTCATTGATAACTGGAGTACTTTACGTTCTTGCGTTTCCTTATCAAACACTAATGTGTAAGTAGGCTTCCTGTTGTACACATGTTATATGTATTGTGAACATGAATGGTGATATAAACACGAAAACATATGCTGGTAAAAAAAAAAAAAAAAAAGCACGAAAACATATATTTATCCGTTATATCATCCAAGTTCGGAACAATTATGCTAAATTTTTCTATACCTAATATAAAAACTAATTTGATATTTAATTTGATTATAAATATAAGATTTCAATTCATTTTATCTTTTATATTTATTCATTTTTTAGGTAGTTACACATATTAAAAGTTTTATCAAATGATATAGTTCGAACTAATACACATGATTAATAAAGATATTTTAAGGAAAACAATACGTATTTATTACAAATAACTAAATTAACTAATTTTTTTAATTTATTTAAACTAGACAATTAGCTCTTATGTTAAAACCGTGAGTAATATTTCTCTCTTTTTTTTTGGGCGAACACTGAACAATGATATTTCATCCATCTCGCAATGTGCAAGATTTTCATAATGACCAGGATATATATTTATCTATCCATCATTCTGGTCAAGAAAAAAAAAATTATCTGTCCATCATACATTACATAGAGTCTTGTGACATTATTCACATTGTTGCACATGTTCCCACACATAGTCCTGGCGGTTTAATACTTGAGGGTAAAACTAGATTTTGGTGTTCTTTTTTTATACTCCTCCGCTTTTTAATATAAGACCTAATTAGAAGGTTAATCTTAGTCTTAAATATAAGACTTATTTCTCATATTTATGAATTTTTTTAAACTACCCCTATCAAATAATTAAATACCACAATAATACTTATTACTCATTAATAATACACCTATATATTTTATAAAGTGAGTGAGTATTTATTACTCATTAATATTTAATTCCACACATACATCAATTCTACCGTTTTATATTTTTAATAAAATAATTTAAAATATTTTTTGAAATGCTAATTTTTTAAAGAAGTTTTAACTGAGGGTATTTTGAAAAGCATATGTCACATTTATTATTGTTACCTAATTTAACTAACTTTCTTAATTTAATCAAAATAATTAAATAGGTCTTATATTAAATATTAGAGGAGTACTTTGGTAGTTAATATGAAATTAACTACATACTTGAAAGAAATGAGCTAACTTTAGTTTCAAGAGGGTACAAGGTTAAGGGTGTGTTTGGATGAAACCAAACCGTGGTTTGGAAAAGTGATTCTGAAAAATAGATTCTGGGGAGAATAGATTCTGGGGAGAATAGATTTTGTAAAAAAGTGATTCTGAGAAGTGAGAGTGTTTAGATAGTTGTTATCAGAAGCACTTTTTATATATACAAATTACTAAAAAAAAGACATAAGTTAATATGATAATTACAGAAAAAATAGATTTTATGATATATTTTAATTTGAAGGAATAAAATTGTTAATAATATATTTTTTACCAACATAATTAATAATACATAAGATAATATAATTAATAAATAATTAATATGTATATATATTTATAAAATATAATATTAAATATGTTTATAAAAAATATATTTATAAAAAAAATAACAAGATACATATCTTATAGGCTCTCACACTCTCCCTTTTTTCTCCAAAAGCAAAAAAATTTTGCTTTTTCCAAAACCATGGTTTTGAAGCCAAAACCATGGTTTTGACCAAAAACCATGATTTTGGTTTTTGGATGGGTGTTTGGGTGACTTAATCTCCAAACCATGGTTTGGGTCCCCAAACCATGGTTTGGGGTGTCACCCAAACACACCCTAAAAAGGAAAAGAGTTAAAAGAGCCCTTGCTGAACAATCAAGGAAAAGGAAAATTTGAGTGAAGTTGATCTAAAAAGTATTTATATGAAAACTAAATCATGATTTTAAAAATAATTTTAAAATAAATATGTTAAAAGAATTTTATCTCAACTTGTATAAAATACTTTTAAAAAGTACTTTTATGAGAAATGAAACACTGTAAATGCTTCCATCTTTCAATCTCAATGTAAAGCCAAACGCCGAACGTGATGTTTCACAAACAAATACTACCTCCGGTCCTAATTAGAAGACCCAGTTCACTAATTTGAGGAGATTAAGGAAGTAAGTTAAGTTAGTTATTTGTAACAAATAAGTGTTGTTATTCCTAAAATATCATTGCTAATTAAGTGTGTTAGTTAGAACTATCATTATTAGAAGGACTATCTTGGGAAAAAAACGCATAAATATGAAAGAAAAAATGGATTGGGGTCTTATAATTAGGACCAAACTAAAAGTCAAATGGGGTCCTATATTAAGGACCGGAGGTAGTATCTCATAAGCTCCTAACCAATATATATATACTCCTCCGGTCCTTAATATAGGACCCAATTCTTGAGTTGGTTTTAATCCTAAATATAAGACCCATTTCTCATATTTATCAATTTTCTCTAAATTACCCCTATAGATACTCCTTCAACCATAATCAAATAGAAGAGAAAGAGGGGGTATTAAGAAAGATGATTATGATGTTTTTGGAAAAATATGTCACTTTTCTTATAATTAACTAACTTACCTAACTTCTTTAATCTAATCAAATTAGTTAAATAGGTCTTATATTAAGGACCGGAGGAGTATATATATATATATATATCTCTCTCATAAGCTTCACACAACCAGAAAAATTATATCTAAACTTTACATCTTAAGATTTTAAAGCAAGATCAAAAAATCGTAATTATTTTCAGGATTTGACGTTACATCACGCCCTTCAATTTTTAGAAATTATTACGAGTCATGGGTTGACTTTCAGGACTTGCTCGTGGCTACACAGCGCATTCATGGGGGCATAATTTTCTCGTACATGTAACCAAACTACACATTTTCAACTAATGACTTTACTTCTACACCACTCAAATTTTTCAATTTATTTATGAACACTTACATAAATAGATAATTGTCCAAATTTTCGGACCTTACCAGTTACAAGCCACACCCGTACATAAGTAACGTAACAGAGGGCTGTGAATTTGTGATAAGCTTTGTGAAGAGATTTAAGTAAACATAATTGAGACTCAACTCTACAAGGGAAGAGCATCACAGGGTTAGGATTTTCGACACAAAAGGTCCACAATTTATCCATTTTCACTACCATGTGAAGTGAATATATATCAAATAATAATAAACAACTTAATCTTAATAAAACAAATTGAAAGAATCAACAAACTAAACTGTCTCTGTTCCTTGATGGTACTCATAGAAAGAACTCAAGTAGCAGCATCCGTTTCTCTGACTCCTCTAGTGGCCAAGCCATTCTCTTCAACTGCACTAGCCAATGGCTCCTGTATCTCTTCTGGTTCTCCCTCTTTCACTCCTCCTAAGGCTTGGCTGCTTGAGAATGAAGCTTCTCTGGTGCTAGTGTTCAACCAAGCTTCATGGAGTTGAAGAACATACTCCAAGTGCCACAACACCTCCCCCATTGTGGGCCTGTTCTTCCCCTCATCAGCAAGACATTTTTCTGCTATCTCTCCATACTTAGACAAGGACTCAGGATGATAGCCTCCGGCAAGACGTGGATCGATGATAGTTTCAAGCGATCTCTGCCTCTGCCACCTCATTGCCCATTCTGCAAGATTGATTTGATCTTTAGGCAATGTAGGATTTATCACAGCTCGGGCACAAACAACTTCAAACAACACCACACCAAAAGAGTACACATCTGATTTCTCAGTCAGCTGTTGTCGTCTGAAGTACTCAGGGTCTAGGTAACCAAAACTTCCTTTCACAGCTGTACTGACATGAGTATGGTCCAAAGCAGGACCATCTTTTGACAACCCAAAATCAGACATCTTAGCTACAAAGTTCTCATCTAACAGTATATTGGTTGTCTTGACATCCCTGTGGATTATTCCACGCTCTGCACCTGTATGCAGATAATGGAGTCCTCTTGCAGCACCTATGCACACTTCTAGGCGCTGCTTCCAAGTTAATGGTGGAAGATTGCTCCCAAATAGATGACTTCTGAGAGTACCATTTGCCATATACTCATAAACCAAAATCATTTCATTTTGCTCTTCACAGAATCCAATCAGGGACACCAGATGCCTGTGCCTGAGTTTGGAGAGCATCTCAATCTCCGTCTCAAATTCAGCCAGACCTTGCTCAGACTGTGGGTTGGCTCGCTTAATTGCAGCAGGGACCCCATCATCAATCTCTCCCTTGTACACCTTACCAAAGCCTCCTAACCCAATTATCAAACTCTCATCAAAATTCTTTGCTGCAGCACGAATTTCTGCTAGTGTAAACCGCTTACCAAGTCGTGTTGTTGCCACTGATCCATATGGATTCTGAAATCCTGCTGAACCCTTGGCACTAACAGTGCTGTTCACAGTGGCACCATAAAGAAACAATGGCCGCCAACCTGGAGCATTGCTTTTGGTATCACTGGTTGTTTTCCTGCTTCTTTTGCAAAACCAGAAAAACAGAGCAACTATTAATGTAACTATGGCAATAGAAGCTAGACCTGCTCCAATTCCCAACCAAAGAATCCGCGTTTTTGATTTACTAGATGAATTGCTAGCTGAACCATATCTCTCTACATAGGCCAGATTCCCATTTCGACTAATCTTGAAAATTTCTAGCCCATTTAAAAGAGCATCAGTTCCGGCAGCACCAGCAGCTGAATCAGGACCTAACTGAACCCATAGTGTGTTGATTCTTGAGGACACACCATCTACATAATCCTGGTGATATGCTTTATTCATCCCTCCTGCTTGTACAAAAATATCAACATTATCTGCCGCTGTCTTGTTGTTTATATAGATCCTAAAAATTCTCTCATTTGCCTTGTCAAATTCCAGCTCACAGAAATGTAGTCGGATCATATACTCAAAATCAGGGTCCACTTCGAACTTCCATGACATGTTAAACCTTTTCTCCAAGACTTGAGTGTTGGACATTGTACTTGCAGTCTCATACACAACGAGAGGAGCCACTGAAGAATCATTCATTGAAGCATATGTTATATTAGAATGGTTCTTTATTCCTGACCCGGCACTTTCTATGATCATGTAGCCAGAATCCATTTCCCAAGTCCTCCATATATCTTTATCCTCATTGGATGTGATTTTGGGACCACCAACATTCAACCTGTACATGGTCTCCATCCCCCGTCCAATCAAATTCAAACTTGCATCACCTCCACCAACTTTATTGACAGAGCCAACAAAAAGCTCATCTGGAACTGGGACAATCTCAATGGCATTGATAAAGCCAAATGAGCTTTTTGTTGGGACGAGTTCAATCACAAGCACATCTGAATTGACAGCAAGAATATATTCTTTAATCAAGAAAAATGAAGTTGAATTGCTTCCAGAATTCTGCAAGTACATATTCTTGTGTGATATCTCTCCAGGAACATTGAACTCCGCCAGTAGTTTCAGACCATTGGCCGCAACATTGAATGAGGACTCATTTACATTGTAGTCTTCAAACAAAAACGGGCAGAAATGGAGTCTAACAACATGGTTTCCCTGAACGCCTTTAATTGTGTAATTGTAGGCACCAGTGAAAAACCTGGCGGTTTTGTAGAGAGGGTCAAAGGATGAATTCCCATTTAATGCAGAGGCGGAAGCAGCAATACCAGGAGAACTAAGGGTAATATTATTATTAGGGGCCAAATCCCCAATCCATCTTCTATCGTCAGCATTCACGGAAGAATTTGAACCGCAATTAATAAAAATTGACTTTGGTTGAGCTTCTCCAGTGGGAAGGATCACTGAGATTATCGCTAGATTCAGCACAAGGGAAAGTCCCTCAACTAAAACCCTCCCCGTCATGGCCATTCCCCAAGGATAACTTGGAAACAATAGCAAATCTCAATGGGGATGCAAAAACCAGTAGAGTACCAGAGAAAGTAAAATCAGCACAAGCCCACAAAGCCTACCCTCCCAATTCACAGTGACCCCTTATATTCAAGACTTTGAACAAGCAAATCAAGTCCATAGAAACAGGGAAAATCATCTATGGCATATGGATTTACCCTTGGGACGCCGGGTGAGCTACAACAGTAAATGCAAGTGAAAGCCCACCTCAAGCTCTTGCTTATCCGAATCAGTCTCCAGCAACCACAGCGATTTCCCAGATCTGAGTGAAGGTGAAGTCTAGGAACAAAAGGAGAAGAAGCGGCGGCAATGCAGCGTGTATGTATCACAGTAAAGATAACAACTTTGCTTGCCGGAGATTTTGGAAACCGAAGAAGATGCCACAAAATCGGAGATGCTTCCGGCAATGAGGCTCTTAAAAAATAAACTACAGGAATAGCAGAATACAGAACATGGGGTTATCGGTGTTATTTTCTAGTGAGCAGATAGAAAATACAAAATAGCTCATTTCATTTTCATCAAACTGCTTCTTCTTCTACGTCGTTTTTGGGTACCTCCTACAAGAAGTCTGATATCTGACGCTACACAACTGGCACTTCGGTGTAACTGTGGATAATGCAACAGCGACAATTTTCATTTTTATTTTAAAAGTGTGTCCATCAGTCTATATATATAATTCTTGAGGCCAAAAAAAAAGGTCTACGTATAATTCTCACCAATTCTGCTGTTCACGAGCAATAAGGAGATTTTTGGGTTTTTAACGACAGACTCCTTTTTGAAAGGTTTACTTTGAATGAATGAATACTTCTTCTGGCCAAAAAAAAAAATACTACCTTCGATCCTATTTATAAGAGTTAATTGACTAATTTAAAGAAATTAAGAAAAGAAGTTAAGTTAGTTATTTGTAATAAATAAGTATTGTCTTTTCTAAAATATCTTTACTAATCAAGTGTATTAGTTAGAATTATTATGTTAGAAGGACTATCTTGAAAAAAAAATATAAGAGATAAGATAGATTGAGGTCTTATATTTAATACAAAAATAAAAATCAAACAAAGTTTTATATTAAAAACGAGAGATAACAGTAATGATACTCCTGCAGTCAATGAACAGCAGAATTGTTGGGTGCCTAGACGTAGGGGTGTGCATGAGGCCCGCATGCCCAATAAGCCCGCCCGAGCCCGCAAGAAAAGCGCCCAGCCCAGCCCAGTAAAAAGCTGCCCAAGCAAAAATGGGCATCTTCGGGCTGGGCTGATTCACGGGCAGGGCAAGGCCGCGGGCAGGGTATGCTGCCCTGCCCATTTGGCCCTGCCCGAAAAAATATATAATTATATATATAAGATAATATTATTTTAAGCAATTATCTCTTTTGTTTTGGCCAAAAAATTAGGTAAAATTAGAAAAAATGAAAGGAACATAAAATTATAATTATATAAAAGAGCTAAATATCAAAATATAAGATTCAATATGCTAAATTACTCCAAGTCAAATTTCTTTCTTTTTCTCTTACATCCAATTTTTTAAAACAAAAAAAAAAGAAAAATAAAACCACCTTTCAAATTTTGTGCTTTCACATGATTATAAAAATCTGCCAACTATATGAATAAACTAAGGAATTGAACTACTGATTTAGCTTGATTATTAAATGTTCTAATTATTAAATATATTTTTTTTACCTCCCATAAGAAATTGAAAGTTGAAGAACAAGACTACATAGGCCTTATATATATATGAGTGATAGACTCATTCGTGATAATTTTTTTCCTCTCACTTGTCTCAAAACACGATAATTGAATTTTTTTTCTACATATGATATAAGGCATGGTGTCATTACGCTGGGCAGAAAAGCCCGCCCTGCCCAGCCCGTCCTTGCCCTGCCCAAAATGGTTAGGGCTTCTACTGGGCAGGGCAGGGCAGCGGGCTGCAAAACGCAGCCCGCTCATCTTTCGGGCTGGGCATCGGGCAAGGGGTTTGCCCTGCCCAGCCCTGCCCATGTGCAGCCCTGGCTAGACGTAGAATTATAGGTTCAACGAGTGTGTTTGGAACTTTGGATGACTTCAAACCGTGGTTTGGAAAAGTGATTCTGGAGAATAGATTCTGTGGAGAATAGATTCTGAGAAAAAGTGATTCTGAGAAGTGAGAGTGTTTGGATAGTTATTACCAGAAGTGCTTTTTACATGTGGAAATTACCAAAAAGGGTATAAGTTAATATGATAATTATATAAGGGATAGATTTTATGATTTATTTTGATTTGAAGAAATAAAATTGTTAATGAAATAATTTTTACTAACATAATTAATAATATATAAGATAATATAATTAATACATAATTAATATGTGTACATATATTTATAAAACATAATATTAAATATGTTTATAGAAAAATGATTTTTTTATAACAGAAAAATATTAATTTTGTTTAAAGATTGTAAACGTGAAATCCCATAACATTTTTTCACAACTACTTTTTGTAATAACATACTACATGTATAATAACCTCTGATGTTTAATACAATTAATTAATTAATTATTCAAGTAAGTAATAATTAGTTTGAGAATATAAGGCATAATATTAATAAGAGAAATATAAATAAAGAAGTGTCATAATCATTAAGATGATGCATCGATACAAAGCATTTGTAATAGGTTTTGTTTTTAACTACATATTACAATCTATGATAAAAGGAAATAAATAAGACATGACTACTATCCTCGTATTGAATTAACAAGTTTGTCTCTTATGCTGTCACGAACCTGAGCCATGTAAGATGAAGATTGAATTGATGAATGTATACGTGAAAATCTAACCCCATCATCATCATCTTCTGCATAAGTACCTTCTTCTTCCAACTGAACGAATCCAGGATCAGTAATAGATGTCGTTCTAATAAAATTATATATAGCCATCGTTGCACAAACGATTTTAACTTGTGTTTCAAAATCATAAGATGACATGTTTTGTAAGATTGCGAACTTTTTTTTCCAAACTCCGAAAGTTCTTTCAATTGTACTCCTTAAACTTGAATGGAAATAATTAAAGATCTCATTGTCATTTTCAAACCCAGATGTCCTTCGAAAATCAGGCAAATGGTAACGCTCCCGTCTGTATGGGCCGAGATATCCATTCGGTGTTGGGTATCCAGCATCCACCAAATAATATTTTCCTATATAAAAAATGAAATTATTGTAAATTATGTTTCTATTGTTAAGCTAAATATAAAAAAAATATAGGAAATAAAAAAATACCTTCAGGTGGATGGAGAAAGTTCATTGAAGGAGTTGTGAGGGCATGATCAAATATCCGAGCATCATGTGCACAAGTTCAATGCATAGGTCAATATCCCAAGCTTTGGCAGTAAATTTATCAGCCAGAATATCCCAAGCTTTCTTTGTTAAGCTAGTACCTTTTCTTTCCCCTTGTTGCACAAGTTCAATGCATAGGTCAATAAACACTTTCGTGGTTCGTAGGTCCCAGGAAGCTTTCACCGTATTCTTACCCATTATGCTATAGCACAATTACAGCTCTTCAGTCATCACAGGTTAATCAACTCAAAATCAATTGAAATAACAAGTGTCATTGTTACCCAAATCAACTATGAATACCATATTAACATTTTTCTTTCCTTCATTTTTATTTGAAAAAAAAAGAAATTCATTCTATGTTTTTATAACATGTAATTAATTTTTTTAATCCAACATAAAATGAAACTATGTTCCCATTCCTTTAATGACAAGAAAAAAAAATTAAATAAATTAAATTTGATTACCACAAATACAACATCCTATAATTTTGTTTAGAACAGGATTACAAAAAATAAAACATAAGGATTACAAATATATTTCTAAAAAAACTAGTTCAAACTATATGAACCGAAAACTGATCCTCTGGCCCCGAAAGCAAAGACCATCCTTGAGAGTAGCACGATGTTTCGGTTTCAACAAAGGAAGCAAACCGAAATCAGATAAACCAAGCTACACAAATGAATCCATGAATGAAAATTAACCCACCACTGAAAGCAAAACGTCAGCCACAACTATCAATGAAGAAAAATTAGCACCAACCAAACACCTCAAGCCAGCACTGAAAAAAAAATTCACTACAGTCAGGCGACAAACCGTGATGCGACAAAAATTATAAATGTTGAACATTTTTGTTACCATGATTCAAACATTTAACACAAAGATTTGCATTTGGTATATTTGTGCATAAGATAAACATATCTCAGAACCAACAAAAAAAATCAGACATTATAAACCAACCGAAAATACCATATATCAGGCTCAAACCAACCGAATAATTTCTGTCCTATGCCACGCATAAACCAACCTAATATTAATAAGCAAGATTACTAACATATTCAGATCAGAATTTATCCGAACGGACATTCAACGGGTCAAACTCTAATGGCAAGTTTCCAGCAAGCATCAACGACAAACGGCCGATTAAACAACATCTTCAAATCAGAATTTTTCCAGCAAGCATCAACGACAAACGGCCGATTAAACAACATCAATGTTCAAATCAGAATTTTTCCAGCAAGCATCAACGGCAAACGGCCGATTAAACAACATCAATGTTCAAATCAGAATTTTTCCAGCAAGCATCAACGACAAACGATTCCTAAACCCAGCATCAACGATTCCGAACGAATAATTAACGGGTCAAACTCTCATGGCAAGTTCACGATTCCTAAACCCAGCAAGCATCAACGACAAACGATTCCTAAACCCAGCATCAACGATTTCGGTTTCATTGAAGGCAGAAGAAGACCCAAACCAGAAGGTCCAGCTCGCAACACGCCGATTAATTTACAGAGCAAGAAACAGAGGCTATGGAGAAGAAGAAATTGCGGATCTGAGCCACCTTACCTGAGCGACGGATCTGAGCCAGGGAACACCGACCATAGCCAAATGCTTCACACCGAACCTAAGCGCCAGAAATAGCTGCAATCTTCTTCAACCATGGAGCTGCGATTTCTCTCACCGGCGGCGACTTCTTCAAACCGTGGCTAGACGGCGACTTCTTCACCGGCGGCGACTGGTTCTGTGAAGGAGGAGACGAAGACCGTGGACTCGACTGTGAAGGATGGTGTTGCGTGGGGTGCGAGGACCGACGGGAGAACTGGAGAAGGCGTGAACGAGAGGAGTGAATTATTCAGAGCAATAATGGAGCCTTTGGTCTTTTGTGGAGGGGCCCACCTACTCCTTTCAGCAAATATCCGAAAAGCAGATAAGATGTGCTGCTGCCCAAACCATGGTTTCAACCGTTGAAACCATGGTTTTACCAGAACCTTGGTTTCCCAAATTTGCATGACCGTTTGGATGACATTTTGGCCAAACCTTGGTTTGGGCTTCCAAACCAAGGTTTTGAATGCAATCCAAACGGTGCCTAATCAACATTACCCGTTGCTTATAATATTATTGTTTGTTATAGATTATATATTTTATATTCATATTAATATTTGCAATGATTCAATAGAAAAAATGAATTTAGGCCGAAGACTCAAAATTAGCTACTTGAAAAAGGAAAATATTTGTTCACATGCTCATTATTTTGAGAAGGAAAAAATGTTTTAATAGGACTTCCTCTTGAACCGTACATAGACCAAAAAAAAAATTACAGCTTATAAATGTTAGCACCTTATTTTAAATCATTAATATCAATATCCAAGTATGAAAACTTATAAAATTTGTTTGTGTTTTAATACGCATAAAGATAGCACATTGTAATATAGCAGTTGTTGGCCAAATTTTAATTTAAAATAAGTCGTTCTTTATATTTTTAATGTACATGAACATAATTAAATTTGAAATAGAATAATTTATTTTTAAATTTTCATATTTTCATTTCAAGATTAGCTTTCAAATATTAAAAGAGATGCCGAGGGCGTGAATTTTTTTATTTTTTATTTTTAATGATGAGTTGTGGGGGGTCAATTGAAGAAGGATTATCATGAAGGAGACAAGAGGGATGAGGGGTTCACGTGAGATTGTCCGGAAGAGGAGGGGCAGGATGCAATTATTCCTTCGGGAGGACAAAGCTGCCCATCTTCTCCCTTTATAAAAAGCTTTATGTTGTCTTATCCAATTCCGTACCCACCGTTCCATTTCCTCCCCTTTTCTGTTCAGAGTCAGATTCGGACTTTCGAGATGATTTTATGATCTTATACGTTTTTATTCTAATATAAAACTTATTTTTTAGTATAAATTAAATATTCTAAATATAAAACCTATTTATTTTATAGTAAATCTTTTATTTAAACCGGAAGTCACAGGTTTAATTTGGATTGTAATACTAAATTGTTTAGGGTTAATGGGATTATAAGATCCAAATTTTATCTCTCATTGAACTTTGATATTAACAATATTATTTATTTAAATTAGTCATTAATTTTATATTAAGAACTTTAATCTACTCAAATCAGTCAATCAACTCTCATATTAAGAACTGGAGGTAATAATTTCAATTTGACTCTGAATATAAGACCATAATCTATTTTTTTTCATATTTATCTATTTTTTTAAAATAGTCCTTATAATAGTTGTATATATTAAATGTTTTATCAAATAATATTTCTAACTAATGCACATAATTAGTAAAAAAAAATTTAGGAAAAACAACACCTATTTATAACAAATAACTAACTTAACAATTTTTTTAATTTACTCAAATTAGTCGATTAGTTAATATATTAGTTATTAATATATGAAAACAACGCTGAGGAACAGGAAGGTGCGAAAATGGGATTTCCTGTTTAGGACTGGAGTTTTTGCTTTGACTACTGTTCCTGGCGATAAAACAGAACGACGAAATATCAAATATCCACTACAATGACTGTGTTGGGCAGCGATCATGCCAATTCATGCCGCTGTGTGTGCTTGTATTATGTAATGATCAGTTGGGGGATCAGGTTCAAATCATTCAAGTTTGGACGGATTCCACTGCAGTCAACGAAATCATACTAGTTCGATTTAGTGGTCTCACTCTCAACCACTTGTAATTACTGATTAGTGAGTTTCCAGGACTAGACTATGTATTCAAGCCTCTAAGCACCATTAATAATCATATTCACGGCTAATTAGTCGACCAACTGCTGCTTTTGGTTTACTATTGTAACCAATAATTATAGTTATTTACAATTGCTCTTGACAAACAATACTTTGTATATATCGTGAAAACACAGGAAGTGAGAAAGAATTCAAAACTACTAGTCTATTTTTTCCTTCCTTCAATTAGGACTGAGCAAAACCGAATTGTAACTGAAAATCGAATCGAACCGAATTCAATTTTAAAATATGTATCCAAATTCAATTTTAGTTTTTTAGTTACATATTCGATTTTTATTTTTTAACAATTCGATTGCGGTGTTTAATTTTTTTAGTTAAAAAAAATCAATTATAACCAAAAAACCAAAATAAATATATTATATATTTATATTCTATAAATATTACTATAATAATCCCATTGAATGATAAAATATTTATTAATTAATTGTTATGATTGTGTTTTATTATTATTTTTTAATTTAAAATCACTTTTTATATTTATATATTACTGTTTAATTGGTTAACCGAACCAAAATATTTTAATTAATTCTCTTTTATTAGTTTGATTATTTGATCTTGATACGGTGTTTATAATTCACTCTATTCAATTAGTTGATTAATTTGATTATTACCGAAAACCTAATGCTCTTCCTGACCCTCGGCTGTCTTCTTCAATGTCCTTTTTTTTTTGTTTTTTTTAAATTATATGAATTTGGTGATCCGTTACCGAAAAGTAAATCACTATTCTAAAATCAAGAATCCAGGAAAATACAAAAGTAAATATGACAGTCTAGTTTCAAGGAAATAACCTAGCTAATATTTAAATTCGCGATGGTAAATTTAACCATGGACGCTCATGTTTATGTCCTTCCATATTCCCCGGCTGATCCTAGCAGCAAGCCATTATTTTCGTACATCATCTGCTTGAAAATCTTGGGATTGAAGGTTATTGCGAATGCTATACAGACAAAACAGAAAATGGAACAGAAGTCTATACACACATACCTACATCGCATGCAAATTTATAGATAAGCCCGCTAGAAAATCCCTATTATAATTTACAGAATGCACTAAAGAACATATACAGCGACAAATCCAATAGCGAACCAGAAAAGCTAACAGCACTATGCATGCATTTTAGAAACGGAAGACTAATTTGTGGTTTTACTAGAGGCCGAAGGGGTGCATGGAAATTGGAATGTCACCAGGAAAATATATCAAAAATTTGTATACCAAAAACAAAATGAAGCTTCTTATCGTTCACACGCACAAGCTGTTGCACTTTTTCTTGTCCTTGTTTTCGTCAAAAATTTATTGCTTATGGGGAATCAAAGCCAGCAGTTGCACATTAAATGTGTAATTTTTTCCTGCACGAACTTTACAACTATTCTCCTGTATCAATTACAAATTTAAAGGAATGGGTTAGTTTTGCAGGTGCATATCAACAACAGTGCAACAGAACCCAAAAAAAGGGTTGCAACGGCAGGGACCTAATTAAATTATGCCACTATATCATTGTCACAGATCCTCACAAAAATGAAATAAGAAAATATGCAATTGCCAGATCATGATGACATCTCCGTAAGGATGAAATAGATCCAGGAAATAATAAGATCGAATCAACTGACCATATGGTTATGCTTCAGAACAAAATTTCAAGAGAATGACTATCTATTTACCTGGCTAACAATACGATCAAACGGGTTTTTTAGACTCTCCACTCAGTTCTCTTCTTACAAGTTCCAGAATCTCAATAACCTGCAAAAACAATGGACAGAGCACGAAACAAGGAAATGGATAATTAAGGAGGAATGGGTGGTAAGAATCAAAACGCTAAAACCAGCAGTATGATGTTACTTATTACTACTAGTGATTCCGTGCACTTGCGGGACTCATTTCAATATGGGCTAGTTCATATGACATGCAAATAGAAATGCTCATTTCATTCCCTCCTTTTTCTCCCTTTACTTTTTTTACCCTTGCTAGAAGCTGCAAAGCTTGATAAAAATGGCAAACTCAGCCAGGGATGTTTCATTGCAGCAAATTGCCTTAATGAATGAGTGAAGTTTAGGCGTCTAACATTTCAAAGCCAGATAGATAAACTCATCAACACAAAACCTTCCAATTACTGAAAAATTAATCATAACATGTGTAATATTTTGGTGGTCTGATAGGAACATGTATAATCATATGAACTGAAGGTTACCATTGTGTATATATCCAACATGTTGATACAATTAGCTTACCACAGATTTATGGAGAATATGATCAGCATAGGAGTCCTATGATTAAGGTGTCTCTCAAACTATGTTATTGTTAAATGACAGACTATAGAAGAAAAAATTAACATAAACAATTAACATGTAGCATGATAAAGGAACAGATACTTACCCCAGGGTAATGGCGCAGTATGGGCGAATAATGATCAAGTGCAATGTAGACCTTTTCAAGGAGGCTTACAAGAGCATCAACATCATTCCCTAACAGATCAACCTGAAATTCCAACATAATATTTAATATAACTATATAAGCACCGAAGATCAGAAGTAATAAAAAGAAAAAAAAGGGGGGGGGGGGAGAGGAAAGCAAGATGAGACTCATTCTAGGGCTTTTAGGTTCACAACCAGTAATTGAAACATCAGCCTTGGTGGCATGTGGCGACCAAAACAGTGAAAACAACCAAAAAGGAGTGTAAAGCAGTGGAACGATCAATAAACAAGGCTGCTAAAGGGAGGTCTTGTGGAAATTACACAGGAACTAGCGAATTGGAAACCAAGACCAAGAGATGAGACGCCTGTGTTGATGGTGACATGTGGGGAATAGTCACTCGGAGACCAAACATTTTAGCAAATAACAATGGCGGTAATTTTAAAAATTACTTGAAAAATAAGGAATAATGAAACATTTCAGAAGAAGTCGTCGGTTCTAGCAATCTTACTCCAGCAGGACTTGGCTGGGGGAAATTGGAAATGCAAGAAAAATTAGCTCCTAGCTGAGTATAACAGGACATGACGAATGTCTTCTTCAAACAGACATGCTTTAGAAGATGCTCTTTAGCAGCAATTCAAATATTAGTTTCATTAATTAGGATTAAGGTTTTGCCCTGAATTTTTTTTTTCCCGGAGGAGCTATAAGTACATAGAGAAAATTATAAAGCATTGTAGCACATAACTTTTCCCAGAAAAAAATGGTGCAATATTACCCTTTTTTAACAATCAACGGTAAGTCAATCATAGTGTGGGTTGGAAAACTTTTTTTAATTTAACAGATTGTGTAAAACATTAGTCCACAATTTTCTTTAGAATGCCCATAACCCCTCCAAAAATACTTTTAGGATAAAAATGCACTTTAACCCTATTAATTATTATTTACTTGGCCCTAAAAGGCATTAACTTGTTAGGTTCTTTTATTGCCTCATATTTTTGTTATTATAGAAGAACCATATTTTAAATTTTTATCTATTCATTAGGTTTAGGCTTTTGTTATTGCTTTTTCCTGACCTTGACTTCCGGTCAAGAAAAGTTAATTTTAATTTAAAATACTAATTAGATATCCCCTTAGCATTTTTAAGGTTGCGACCCAGCACTGTACTCCAACCATTCAGCTCTCAATCAGAGCATAAGATCTCTGAATTTCTTAAACTACTTTATTATCAAACTCAAGAAAATTGGCATGTATAGCACCAAGGATAGTTACAGGTTTTAGGAGCAATTAAATAAACAAACACCCCAAAAAAAGAAAACAGATGAAATATCCTTCATTGCGTTAAAAGTCTGATGTTTCAGATAATATACCTCTGCTTCAGCCTTTTGAAGGTCAGAACATCGCATTTCCAGCCTCTGTTTGTACAGCAGCCCCATGGTTTTAAGCATACTAACTTTGTCGTTAAGAAATTGAAACTCAGAATTTAAGTTTCCGATCCTGACAATAAATTGTATGTATGAATTAGCCCAGGATGTTGTCATTAGAAGAATGCTTAATTGAGTGCATCAAAAGGCAGAAAGAAAACTGCTTGTAACATATACTAGAGGCAAGCAAAGCATAAAATGGGAAAAGGCAAGAGAAAAAAAGTACAAACAAAGCGGCATAAAATGATAAAAATAAATAGTTTAAAATAATTTAGTAACCTCTTTAATTTTCCCAAATTAGTCAACTGGGTCTTATATTAAGGATAAGAGGTAGTAATATATAGACATGATGTTAGCCTTGTGATGTATACATAAAAAAATACAAATAAAGGGGCATAAAATCAATAATGGCTCCCTTCAATTAATTTTCATTGTACAAAGAATAAATATTTAAACAAGACATATGAATATTCACAGGAAAAAACATCTTTCAAGATGTGATATCCTTTGGAAAATCAACAAGTTCATGCCAATCAAAATAGTTGACAAATTTCCAGAAGGTAAAATCACAGGTGACATAAGAACCATACAAAGAATAGTTAATAACAAAATCATTTGGCATTATAATAAAGAAGGAACTTAACACAATCATTAAGTACCTTAAGCTATTTCTTGAAATGTCTTCATTCACTCTAGATTCAAATTTAGCAAACGCTGTCAATAAATTATGAGCAACAACAATTGCTGATTCCATTTGCTTCCTAGTCTCCCTTTCCTTTTCAGCAGCTAGTGTTAATGCATGCTGTTGCTCTTTTGAAGCAGACCAAAGCAGCTTTCTTTGTTCATCAATTTCTCTAAGCTCCTTGGTTCTTTGTTCAAGGTTTTGACGTAAGTCATGCATTTGCTCCTCATATTCCTCAACTTTCTTCAGTGCTTTGACCAGTTCAGCCTTAGTCACTTCCAACTCTTTATTGCTCTCTGAAATTACGTTCTGTTGGTCAATTGTTTTGGCCCTCAAACTGTTCAGCTCTTCTGACGCTAACTCCAAATTTTTCTTCTCATATGTCAATGCCTCTGCTGCTTCCTGTGCTAACAAAGTCTTTTCCTCCACTATTGACGTCAGCCTGAGTATCTCTTGCTCAAGTTTCCTCATTTCTGCAGTTTCATATTCTTGGGATTCTTTGTTAGCATCCAGTAGAGCTTCTTTAAATATTAGGTCCAACAGCTCTTGCATGATAATAGACTCCATTTCCTCATCCTCAAATTCCAATCTGCTAGAAGGTTGAGCATCATGAGCAGCTTCTTTGAATACCACTTCTAACACTTCCTCCATGATGGTTTGCTTGAGATGTGATTCTTCAGCAATGCTTCTAAATTCACTCGTAATCTCTTCTAGAACACTTCTATATACGTCTTGAATAACAGCAACCTCAGCATGCGCCTCTCCCATATCACCCTCAAGCTTACGGATAGTATGTACCAAATCCTTTTGAGTCAATTGTTCTTGAGACAATTTCTCCACAGCATCTGAAAGCTGTGATGAAAGACATCTAATTTCCTCTTTCTTATCCCCAAGTGTGTCCTGCAGTTGGTGATTTTCAGTATGTAGTAACTCCAGCCTAGCCTTTAAACTGTTGACAGACTCAATTTTTTCACTGAGTGGGTGCAATTTCTCATTTCCAACAAAAACTGCATCCAATTTTGTAATGAAATCAGGAATTTTTTTCCTCAACATCTCTAACTCCTTATCCTTCTTCAATGGTAATGAAGAACCTCTTTCTTTATAAAGTTGCCCCCTGAGACGGATATTCTCTTCTGTAATCTCTTGGACTTCAGACTCATGGTTTCTTTTCATCTCACTTATCTTGGAATCATAATGACTGATCAATTCATCGGCAGACATGTGATTTAGCAAAGCAGAGTCTAGATTGTCAGGCTTGTTTGAGTCCTCATGTTTGCCATTTTCATCCCCAATTGAATGTGATTGTTGATTAGTTGAAAGCTTCCTGTGGAAATGGCCACCAATCTTATGATCGCAACATTCGTCACCATTCTCCAGGGATCCATGAGAAAGAAGCAGCCCAGTTTCTGAGACAGATAGTGCTTTGGAAAGTACCTCCAATTCCTGCCGTAGACCTGAGATCTCTTCAAGTTTGTGAAACCAATTTCCATTCTCAAAGTTACAAATTTGAGCATTTTGATCGCATAATGTCTGTTCAAACTCTCCCTGCAAACTCCGGATACAATTGCTGATCACCATCTCTTCAATTTCTGACCGGAACTCCTGCTCCTGCTGCCACTCAGAAAGGGATGCCTTTGATGACTGAGTTATTACTTCTATCTTTTGGTAGAAGGTTTCAAGAGTAGCGGCTAGATTTTCAATGGCTCTATCAACATAAATCCATCTTTCTGGAACCTCCTCATGCAGAATACCACTTAATCCTACTAACTGAGAGCCCGAACTAATTCTTCTGAAGGAATTATTCCCTCCAATTTTATCATTTTCCTTCTTAAGCTGCTTCAGCAGCCCATTAACTACAAGTTGAATGCTCTCAACAGACTCTAGCGGTCCATTGTGATTTACAATAGTATCAGATACGTGATGATTTATGGTTGCATCTGCACCTACATGATAACTGTGTAGTTTTTCCTTAAGCCCAACCAACTCCATTTCTGTCTGGGAAATTTTCTCAGCTGCCTCTTGCTCAACTGCATTAATCATGCCTTTTATGACAGAGTCGCTCACCATCCTAGATATAGTGAGCCGTTCGTCGATGTCTACCAGAAGGGATTCCATTTCCTCAACTATACAATCACCCAGCCTCTCATTTCCCTCACCGCTGTCACTAGTCCGCTCACTTACATCCACGCCAGTTGAGCCCTCCATTTTCGGTTGCTCCTTAATATACGAGTATCGCTATCAGCAGTTTGGGGCCATTCAATGTATAAGGTGAAACCCAAAAAGCTGCAAGAACAAGAAAAACAAGAAAATCTCATTGACTTCCCAAGAAAGTTAGACGAGGAAATAGAATTGTATTATTAAATCAGCACACGATTCATTAACAATAGCATATAATTCCAAAGTATCAAAAGCCGATTGGAAGGAAATGATATATTTGTTGCAGAGAAAAAATTGTTAAAAAAGAAAAAGAAAGTATTCAAATCCAGCACCTTCAGGCTTGTACAGTGTTCGCTTCCAAAATCATAGAAGTGGAATTCAATTCAGTTTGAAAACCTTCAGCTTCAAAACCGCTATCTGATACCTGTGCTTGCATATATTTTGGCAACTAAAATGACCAAAAAGCTGAAAAGCAAGATGAACTGGAAATCAAGCTTCAATGTGAATCGGACCTGCTTAGTTTCAGCTGCAATGTAGATTTTAAGCTCCAACAAAATCAAACTCCAGGGTAAAGCCAATCTCGACCGGAGCAAAAACTTCAGTGTATGAAACTACAAATACAAATTTTAGCTATATGAAACGAAACGAAGACTAACCAATAGACAAAGAGTCCGAAAGTGTTTGAAAATCCCAAGACGACAGTCGAAATTTTTTTTCAAAAAAGCTGTGTCACCGAAAGGCCCTGCAAAATGGAGCACCGCTTAGGGTTTAGCAGAAGAGAAAGTGTTTCAAGCCATAACCATGACTGGTGAGAGCGGGAGAAAACGCGCCAAAATAAAACCCCCAGTGTTCAGCATATTTACAAAAAGGGCGCTAAGTGGACCCAATATATACCAAGAAATCAATAATGATAGTCAAAAGGTGAACAATATTCCCGTTTTGTCTCTTAATTTTTGGCCGTCATATATATTAAATTTGTATGCATTAGTTCATGTTTAAAAAAAATATATTTAATTAACAATTTGAAAATTTTAAAAAAATTAATTAAGTTGGTTGTTTATAAAAATATATGTTATCTTTTTTAAAATATCTTTATTAATTATATATGTTTGAATTACAGATTAATAGTAACTTTTTAATATATGCAATTATTATATGAATTATTTGAGAAAAAATAAATAAATATTAGAAACAAAATGAATTAGAATCTTATATTTAAAATTAAATCAACCTTTATATTAAAACCGAAGATAGTATTTGTTTGCTCTAGTTGTTTCCTATTAACGGCTAACAATTAAAAATGAACAAAAAATAATAAGAATAACATTATGGCATTTTGTTTGTTTCATAAAGCAACAATATCTTCATAATTTTCTCCCATTCCATCCAAGGAATTTTCTTGACTTATTTATCATGGAAATTTTGGAAGTAAATTCTTTTTTTTTTTGGGCCAACAAGTGAAAATTGATGTGATATAAAAGTAAAATTATGTATTATAAAAAGAGAAGACGAAACTAAATCTACCCTCGATGTAGTTTAGGTTCAAATAATTGCCCAAAAAAAAAAAGAGTTTCAAATTATTCAGATAAAAAATCAAGTTAAAAAAGCTATCTCTTATTGGATGAACAGTCTAAACCAATTGTATTAAATATCAGTAATTTTGTGAAAAATAAAGTCACTTTTTAATGTTTTTAAATCTTTTTGTGGTGTGTTTTGAAAAAAAAATTATTTACTAGACACAGTTTTTCACATATTTTATATATATTGATTGAAAATATTTCAAACAAAAACAAAGTAAAATATAATATAATATTTTACTAATTTACAAAATAAAATGATTACTCATCTAGTTATGCATGATTCATTCCTATAATTGAGAGCAACTGTTAGTTGGTGCTTTGGTAAGAGATAAATAAAAGAAGACAGTGTCAGCAAATCGGAACATTTGCTAAGCTTCTTGTTTGGTTTTCGAAATCTCTATTTTTGCCTTGGAATGTTTGTGTATGAAACAAGATTGACTTTTCATTGAAACGACAACAACAATAATAACAACAACAGTGTGAAGAAGAAAGCGGGAAGATTTATGAAGCAATCATAGTGAGCGATGATTAGCATCTTCTTTTTTGACTTCTTGTTATTACCAGTTATTGCATGGCAGCTATTAATTTTTTAAAAAATCTCCCTCTTCTGTTTTTTTCCAACTTATTTTATTCTAGACTTCATGATTTGGATTATAAAAATGAAAAGTCACAAAAAACTGTCAAAATAAAAAAATTACACACAGGAACTGGTTTATAAAAATTATTATCAAAATCTATACTAATATTGTCATAGGTCCGTATTTGTAATTTCTCTATTTTGATGATCTTTTTTTTGCCATTTTCCTTTTTAAAAAATTAGAATCTCAGATTTCAATAATTATTAATTTCCATCATTTTTTTTTTATTAACTTGGCTAAAGATGTGTTCCTTGCATTATGAAATTTCTTCGTTCACGTGCATTTTACTTAATTGTTGTGCAGATTAATTGAAGGTCCTTAATTTGAAAGGATTTCTGTTACTGGGGGGAAAACAAAGCCCGTTCAGGTCAAAACACCAACAACTTAGTTGAAAATGTTGATGCTTACGGGTAAAATTATTGTACTATTTGTTTACCAAAAAAGATATTATTGATTTAAATATTTTGCTCTTGGTAAGTTCCTTTCTTAAGTATTAAAAATAAGACATGCGCAATGTTACATTTAATTTTAAGAAAAAGACCAGAGAGCTAAAATCTTCACATTGATTCTTCCATTCCATGCACAATGAAAAGAAACAAACATGACAGGTGATTAAAAATAAAATAGCCATACCATTAATTTTTTGGGAAAAAATGCTTTTTAATAATCGATATACAAAATAAAATCTATAGAAAATCATGCTATTTATAAATCATCTAAAAAAAAAGAATTCAATTTGATGCTTTTTGCGGCAAAATTAATAAATATAATGTTATGTTAGTTCTAGACTTCATGATTTGGATTATAAAAATTAGAATTTAAAATTTCAATGATTATTAATTTCCATCATTTTTGTGTTAACTTGGCTAAAAGATGTGTTCCGATCCTTGCATTGAGAAATTTCTTCGTTCACGTGCATTTTACTTAATTGTTGTATAGATTAATTGAAGGTCCTTAATTTGAAAGCATTTCCGTTACTGGGGGGAAAACAAAGCCCGTTCAGGTCAAAACCCCAACAAATTTGTTGAAAATGTTGATACTTACGAGTAAATCGCTGTATTACTACCTATTGTCCTTAATATAAGATTATAAAAATTAGTTTAACTTTCAATTTAATTCTAAATATAAAATTTTAATTAACTTTGTTTCTTATATTTAATCTTTTTTTAAAAATAATCTTTATAGCAGCTACATATATTAAGAATTATATCAAATGGTAATTCTAAATAATACATATAATTAGTAAAAATATTTTAAGAAAAATAGCACCTGTTTATTACAAATAAATAAGTTAACAGACTTCTTTAATCTATTCAAATTAGTTAATTAGTTCTTATATTAAGAAGCGGAGGTAGTAACCACATAATATGTTATTGATTTAAATGTTTTGCTTTTGATAAATTCCTTTCTTAAGTGTTAAGGTATGCTTTTTGCGCCTCTTATGAGATAAAAATAGTTATTAGCAGAGCAATTGCCAGCAATACTCAAACCAATACTTTTGTTGAAAATGAGCATTCTTATGGGTCAAGTTACAACTAACACCTTGAATTATTTTCTCGAGGGCACATAACGTCCTGTGAAATTCCAATCTAAAGCTAATTTTTACGAGGCAATGTTAATCTGGACTGACTAGTCAAATCTTTGACAAAAAACTATCTGGATGGCATTTGAACAGGATTGGTTACGTGTCAATATGTGTTTCATTATCCTTTTTTCCCCTCAAACGTGTCCTCAGGGGTGCCGGTCCTCAAAAGTTTTAATGTTGGACAGAAATCTAACGCCATCAAACGAGATTTGAGAATGTCCAATCTTTTTCTTTTGGACTGAGAGAATGTCCAATCTAAATGCGAGTGATCTTGAAAACTTTTCTTTTCTTTTCTTTTTTTAATATTCATGCGGACTTAAACCAAATATCAATACTAGTCTAAATGATTTGCCGAGAAAAATTTTTAATAAGCTTGATTCAAAAAATTAAAAAAAAAAGAAATTATAACTTATATGATTTTATAAGGAGAAGATATAAGATTAGGAAAAGAGGGGAGAAAAAATAATTAAGAATTTTTAACCCTATTTTTTTCCCCTTCCTCTATTTTTTTGATGCCAAACACACCCTTGCCATTTACTTTTTTTTTTTTAATTATTGCCACTAAAACCAGACTCATCTTATTGCCACCATTATCATCAATAAGTCATATAGCACTTGATTGGCTTGATTAAGACGTTATTACTAGGCAAAAGTTCTATTCTTGACTACGGAGATATTTAGATGGAAACCAAATTATAGTTTTAAAAATACTTTTACAATATACGAAATAAAGATAAAGACGAGTCTACTCATTTTACCAAAGAAAAAGCTTTTTAAAAGTATTTTTTTTATATTACAAAACATCTCCACAACGAAGAAACCAATATATGGAAAGGTTACAACTTTTTTTATACAGCCCATCCAATCATTCCCCACCCAGTGCTGTCCTCTTCTTTTTGCCTTTGTAATCTGCACATAAAATCCTCGGCCAACAAATCGCTCCTAAGTCCTAAGAAACCACACAGCTGTCTCATTTTATAGCCTTTTTTTTTTTTCATGCGTCTTAAAATTAGACACTCCCAATGTTCCATTTAATTTTAAGAAAGAGACCGGAGAGCTAAAGTCTTCACATTGATTCTTCCATTCCATGCACAATGAAAAGGAACGAAACATGACAAGTGATTAAAAATAAAATAGCCATACCATTAATTTTTTGGGGAAATATATGTTTTTAATAATCAATATGAAATATAAAAATCTGTAGAAAATCATGCTATTTATAAATCACGTCAAAAAGAATTCAATTTGATGCTTTTTGCGGCAAAATAAATAAATACAATGTTATGTTAGTTCTAAATGGTGAAGAGTGTCTCCTTTCCCAAACCCAATAAAACCGACCGAAAGGGAATTTGTTGAGATTAAATCAAATTTGTATTCATTCAGAATTATGAAATTTGTTTAGAAGATATATTTCTTTTTCTTTCTTATCTTTTGCAGGTTCCAGAGAATAGAAGTCAGAAGATGGATTATAGACAAAGCCAATTTATTGGACCGGACCAACACACTATTAACTTCCTGAGCCCATTACATTAGTTGCTCCCCCGGAGTCCAAGACATTATTAGGCCAAGAATCCGAAGAAGATATGCACTTAATGCTGGTAATGGACACGCTTGGAATACCGATTGAAAACACTTATAAACACGTTTTATATAAGTCGAGATAAAATTTTTCTCATATATTTATCTCATATTCAAAAAGCTACTTATAAGTTATTCTAAACGAGCCCAATATATAAAAGGCCAGACCTGTTTTTCCTATAGCCCCAAGGGGGACTTCTTTTGGCTGGAAAGTAATTCTCTGACAATGCATCCCGAAATTTGCTTTCTTCGAGTGGCTTACAATCCCAAACCGGACCTGTACCAAAAGATCAAAGCTAAAATTGAGATCAAGCATTGAATCTTCCCCTCAGATTAAAAAAATGAATCATTTCCTGTTGTTGAAGCTCAGTAAATGACATATGAAGATTATCACCTGGGCAGGAAACTACCTCCCTCATGAACTGAATGCACTGGGCACAGACAATACTCATAGTACCATCACAACATGACTCATATGCACCATACAGCTCTCTGTTATCATAGCAAACAGAAATAAAAGCATTCCTGCTTTAACATGTTTTACTTACAAACACTCGCCATGAGACCGAACCGTAGCCAGACACAAAGGGTATGTTTGGATTGGTATTGGACAAAACTGACTTCTAGCTCAACTGACTTTTGTAACTGAAGTTAGAGTAAAAGTCAGTTAGAGTATGTTTGGATAGATGCTTTTGAAAAGTCAGTTAAAAAAGTTGAAAGTTGTTTGGATGATGAATAAAAAAGTTAATTTAGTTGTAAAATGACTAAAAAGGACATGAAATTTATTAAATAGTAGTTTTTGAAATTTTATGTTTTTAATGTGATAATAGGTTAAAAAAACATATAAAATTATTATGATAAACTATAAATAGTTTAATTGTGAAATTATGAAATAAAAATATTTGTGCCGGAGAAAAATTAAAAAATACATTGCAAATAATTAATTAATATACATAATGGACATAATAGATGTGTGTTACCTGTGAATAGATAAATACTCCCTCCGTTCCTTATTATAGAGACATTTGATGCTTATGGCATGTTCCTATATATAGAGACACTTGAAAGTTGTCTCTACTTTTTTGTGTTGATTTCCTATTTTACCCATATTTATTGTCTCCAACTCACACACTCTCTCCCTCTCACTTCTCTTTCTTTCAATAATTTAATTATTCTCTCTCATGCTCTCTTTCCTTATTAATGAGGGCATTTTTGGAAAAAAATTATATTTTTTGCACATTGATTGTTCTTAACTAATTTTAACTGCTTTTTTGATTAACGTAATTCGGTTATTCGTCTCTTATAATAAGGAACGGAGGGAGTACTAAATGTAAGTAAAATTTTCACACAAAAAAAAAAAGAAAAAAAAAGATAATACACAAATTGGGCAGGAGCTCTACAGAGGGAGTGACTGAAGCGAATGGATTCGGGGGGAGGGAAAATGTAGGGAGGGTTAAAACTGGTAGGTGATATTTTTATGATCTAATAAATGCCCCATAACGGTAGACTTCAGTTTCAAATGCTCTAGAAGTAGCTCTCCTCAGCGTTGCCAACGTTCGCCGTTTGCCTGAGAAGTCGGTTGGATAAGATATTCCAACCAAACAACCATTTTTCTTCATTTCAATTGCAAACATTGGTTTCACAATTTTCTAGGCTCTTTCAGCGTTTGAAACGGCAATCCAAACGTAGCCAAAGCCGCCGCTACCTAAATCTTTATGTGGCGTTTTTGGCAATTTCGAGTGGTTTTTCTTGTGATTTTAATGACATCAAGCACATATAAACAATGGCAGATAGCTTTCTAACAGTGATTTCATTATAGCCAAGGCCAAAAAACGAATATATACTCACATGAATGGGAAAAACGGAATGAGTTTAAAATAGCACTTCATTACTTCAAAATATCCTGCATTGTATACTATACACACACACACACGAATTTAAGTTCTCCTTATTTTCATATATTGTAATGCTCAAAACATTTAAGATCGGCTCGTTTTGATTCAAATATCGATGGATTATTCTCTGATGTTGATGTGTCTTCACGACTGAGACATGATTCTTCCAAACAATCAATGTGGGGCAGAACGGTTGAGAGAAAACAGTTTATCAAAGTGACTGGGAAATTGCTAGGATCAACACCGGCAAACCCCTTCGTTCAAAGCGGTGAAAAGTGCAGTCATCGAGTTTTGGTAGTCTGCTATTGAGCTTGAGACTCGAATTGTTTGAAATTTATATATAAGCAGAATCTTGTTTCATTGATCCATGCCTGCCTTTGGTTTTTTTTGTTTTTTTTTCTGCCACACTTTTGTTTTCATGTTTTTGCATATTTTTTCAATATAAATTTTACTGTATAATTAAAAAATATATATTTATTGTGTTTATTCCGAGAAGCATGAAAACGAAAACCAAAAATTGAGATTAATTTTAATCATACACATCAACAACTTGATGAAATAAAGAAATAAACCTGTTAATTTAGACAATCAATGCCTCATGTTTGCTTTTGATATGCATATTCCCAACTTGCTCAAGAATCTCCATTACCTAACATCACAACCACATCTTTTAAGACACTCTATTTACAGTAATTACACTCTAATCTAATCCTGAATATTAAAATCATATAATTAATTTATAGAAATTAATGAGTGTTATCTTTTACTAGATTTACAGTGTTATCTTTTTATTTTTTTTGCCAACGATTTAGGGTCCGTTTGGATCAGCGATTGGAAAAGTAGCTTATTGAAAAAGTAGCTTATAGAGAAGTGAAATTGGATAAAAGCTAAATTGGATAAGCTGAATTGTGTTTGGATTAGAGTTCAGAAAAGCTAGATTACAAAAGTGAGATTGGTAAAAGGTTGTTTGGATTATGATTGAGTAAAAGTAAGTTTGGTTGTAAAATGACCAAAATAGATATGAGTTTTAATAAATAATGAAACATGATTAAAAAAATAATTTCACATAATACAATGAAATTAAAATAATTTAATATGAAGAAGTCATAAAAAATATTTTAAATATAAAGTGAAACATGAAAAAATAAAAGTATATTTTTAGGAGCATATTTAAAAATAAAAATATATTTCTAACTTATTCATTACTTTCAACTAATTTTAACTGATTTTTTATTATCTACAAATTAGTTATTTGAGGCTTATAATAAGAACCAAAAGAGGTAATAAATTTCTTAACTTTTTCTCTCTCTCCATATTTCAAAAGCCATAAGCCATAAGTTATAAGTCATAAGTTGTTAATTTTAGCTTATAGCTTATTGAAACTTTTCAGATAAAAGTCCGATTGCAAAAAAGCTGATCCAAACAGACCTAATTGTGTCAATCGAGCTTATAGAGCTTATAAGCTATTTATAAGCTCTAAATAAGTGATGCCAAACAGACACTTAGTGTTATCAAGCCAAAAACAAATCATTTAAAAGTGTCATTGACATTAATATTGTACTACATCTCCCGCACAAACAGGAACAGCCAACAGGGCGCAAAATCTTAGTTTAAATGAATCACCCCACACCATTTAACTGTATAAACAGATAACTACAGTTATGCAAAGTATGGCGCTAAAAATAAGGTCCAGTTATACAAACTGTACTATGGTATATTTATATGGCCAAATTTAATTACAGAATAAAAAAAATTAACAAATAATAAATTAATAACGTCCTAGTTTTCATCGACTCCTGTCACGCATCAGAAGGCTACCGGGATCGCTCCCTCGCATCTCTCCCCTGTCCAACTCTGGAGATTTCGAGCCCGTCCTTGATTCCCTGGTAATTCATTTGCTCGTTTCCTCGTCATTCTAATCTCAGGAGTGCTCGCAGTCGCAATTTCTTTTTTTCAATGTCGTTGATTTGTTTTGTGAGATTCATTCTTCGCAAGCGCAAACTATGGTTGTTTTTCTCCTTGACGAATTTGATGACTCGATGGTTTGACAAAATACATTTGTTTTTAACTGCTAATCGAATGTTTTTCAATCTTTCATAGCTCAAAAAATTCGCCAATATGATGTTTGGTTATAGAAGGAAAAATTGTACGAGTTGGGCAACGTTCGCATTTTAATTATCTCGGGATTTTACCGTTTGGAAAATGAAAATGCAGAAAGTCAAAAGCTGGTGTTTCCTGCATTACAGTTAATATGGCTTCCGTCTTTGCCATCTTATTTTGTCTATTTGAAATAAAACCTCTTATCCACTTGAGTTTCTGTGATGGTCTCAAAAACTAACTTGCTGTCTTCTAAAATTCCTACTGGTAAGCACAGACTCCATTTCATCCCCTACCTCTCTTTTTTTCTCACCTAACTAGGCGGTACAGATAATTTGTAAGCTATATCTTCCATCTTTTTTCTTTTGGCCCCTCAAAATGTTTCTTTTCATTCTTGATGATTCTTGTAGTGGATAAGTCTTATTATTTCAGGATTTCATGGGTACTGGGGGGTTGTCATTTGTTTAGTCCGCAGCACAAGATTTTTCTGATGTTTGTCCTGTTTTCTCTCTGGTTTTTGTCCGAGCATTACAGACGCTGCACTTTGGGTGGTTGTGACTCGTGAGCTTCAAGCACACCAATGAGTAATCGTCTGGAAGTTGGGAGGGCTGCCTCGGGTGTGCTTTTGATACTTACTCTATAAAATCAACTATTATGGTGTTTTGAAGCAAGAAAATATTATGCTTTTCTCTAAGAAACTTCTCGGCTATTCCACTAAGTGGGATTATTGATCTGTATTCCAATTTGTTTTGGGGGATGAAGATGTTATAACATCTTGTGGTATAAACTTGGAATCAAGTTTGTGTGTTTAAAAAGTTTTTTTCACCCTGTCCTTGAGGGGTAGGCTTGAGGCTGGAAGAAGCTGCCTTTTTTGTCTGGCCTTCACTTGTAGATTTCTGAGCTTGTTTTGTCCTTTAGGTGATTGCAAAGTTTTAAAGAATTTCATCTTTTGTCTATATGGTTATCTGGAAAATACTTTGGTTGTTAAGGAACATGAAATAGCAACTTAGCTTAGGATTCTTAATAACATCAATAGTATAGGAATATTGTGTCCCTAAAAGCTGTTCTCCTAGATTTTCTTGTGAGGTTGAGTGACTGGTAGGCTTTTTTCAGGTAAAAGAAGACTGAAAGACCTATTGCTTCAAAAAGACAATCGTTTTTGTGCTGATTGTAATGCTCCAGATCCCAAGTGGGCGTAAGTATTGCCCCCTTGGCACTCATAAATTTTATGGGTTTCGTTCATAGACATTACCTTACTCAAATTATGCTCAAAGTCAATTATACTGTTTGTTGATACATCTTATTAACTAAGCTCTGATGAGTATATTCTGACTCCATCTTCAGGTCAGCTAATATTGGAGTTTTTATTTGCTTAAAATGTTGTGGCGTACACAGAAGCCTTGGTACTCATATATCAAAGGTAACAGTTCCTAGATTGTCTGGTTGATGTCAAGGTGATTCTCAGTAGCTCGGGTACAACTTTTTAAGGGTGGGCATATTTAGACATTATCTCTGGTTCTCATTCAGCCCTAGAGACTAACCTGATATCATTGTGTCAAAGCTTTGTGTGTGCATGTAACTTATATTATGATGTTTGTGGGACATCTGGACATGCTTTACTCTTAGATCCCATGTTGCATTTTCCAATATCTCGTAACAATCAGAAATGCTCTCAACCGGGATTGGTTAAAGGAATGCACGAATGAGATATTTGAACAAGGATTTCTTTTAAATCTATGATAGAATGATTGATGATTCTACACTACTAGTTGTGTTTATCTGTGTGAAATTTAGAAGATCATTTGATGCACAAACAGTTGCAGTTACTTCTTAGATGAAAAAGACAGTTGGCAATGAGAAACAATGTATTAACTGAAATCATCACAGGCATGGCATCTCTCCTTCTCGTTGCCTGTGTCTATTTATATGGCTGTATGTCCAGGTTCTTTATCACTTATTGGTAATTTTGAGAAAATAAGGAATGCAAAAATTAAGGAGAAAAGAGGGGCGAAACAAACTTCTTTTTTAATAGAAGATTCAACAACAGTGTATTTAGCCTCTGTTTATATAACCACAAAGGAAGGAAAAAAACACGCATGCTCCTTACTTAGGTGCGGTGTGAGGAACTATTTTCTTAACCTGCAATTCTTAATGCTTCGTCACCTTCCCTTTCAAGCTGAAGCTTCCAACACTTTCAACTTGCAATGAATAACAAAGCAAATAAATATAACCAATCTATGTGAACTATGCCAACTATTAAGATCTTAAGCAACTATCACTTTCTTTGCCAACGTCCTAAGCAAACTAATAACTCTCATTCTTCTAACAACTTCCCATGAACAGTTCTCATTGGCCAAAATATCTAACCCAATGACATAGCTACCTGAAGTCTCTTATCTACTTCCCATGATTAGTCCCTTCAACCTTTTCTAACTAATGTCTGCTACTAGGGTGCAACCATGAGAATCTCAACAACTAGTTGTACTTCTAAGTGCAACTCCAAATGCAAATAAACCAACCAACCAAGTCTAAAACATTGAACGCAACTTCAGTGACCACTATATAGCAAAATACAATACCCCCACATATTTAAATCCCACGAATGAATGGCAAAACAACGTGAATGTTCAAACACAAGGAAAACTCAAGCCAATATATTCCTTTCGTCCTTTTGTGGAAGCTGATGTTTGAATTGAGGGTGGGTGCCACTTAAGGGGTGCCACTTAAGCTTTGATACCGTATTGGCACAATAAAGAAAGCAGTGGTTTGGGAAAACAGGGGAACGAAATAGGGTAAAATGCTGCTGCAAGTCGCAATGACCATGTGTATTATTCTGGCCCCTCAACATCAATTTATGGTAGCACTATATTCACAAAAAAAAAAAAAAAACCACCATTATATATCCTTAGGCCTCCATACTTGCTTGAATTCCTAGTACCTCATTAGGAAAACTCTGTTCTTAACCTACCCAACTTTTCTAAGTTCTGCATGTCTCTTAACAGACAACATGCTTCTAGTTACTGTTTTTCTGCCACAGTGTTTATTTAAATTTTTCTTGTACTGAACAAATTTTGAAGACTATGAGATATGCGTACTGTTTTATATGATTAAAATGTGAACTTTTCGGACTTTGAATAGTCAAGCATTAAGTACACCGTAAGTCAATCTTTCAATAATCAATTACATATTTTGATTTGACCCTTTCTTCTCTTCCAGTTTCTCAATATGCATGTTTTCTTTATTTCTTCCTTTTTTGCTAGCAAGATATTGGATCGCATGTTGACACATTATTTGTTTTCGATCAGATATGCTTGCCTAGTTCTGACACAGATAAATGCTGGATTTATTTATTCCTTCTACATAAGCATTAAACCCTCCGGACAACATCATGTTTTATTCTCAGGTTTTGTCTGTGACATTGGATGAATGGTCTGATGATGAAATAGATGCAATGATTGAAGTTGGAGGAAATGGTTCTGCTAATAAAATTTATGAGGCTCATATTCCGGAAGGATATAGTAAGCCCACACCAGATGCCGGTCATGAGCAGCGTGCAAATTTCATCCGGTTAGTCGTGCTGCTCCAACAACCCCCCCCCCCCAAAAAAAAAAGGGAAAGAAATGAATTGGTCCATGCATCCCTTGATCAGAACATCAGTTGTTTCTTTTTGCAAATTATACCTCTATTTTTTACCCTTTTTGTGTCTTCAATACCCAATATTCACCAACATATAGCGTCGTTACCAGTCTTATGTCTTATAGTAGTTTGGTAAAACTTCCCTCTGAAATTGGTTGGTACGTTGCTCTCAATGACTCCTGATGTCTTTCTCCTTTTTAATCACTCAACTTGTATTATATGTGTGATACTGTTATCAATTTCATGTGACTTTGTAATAATTTCAAATACCCAAACTTTGACTCTTATGGTATGTATTGTTCGCCAATACTTACCTCCAAACTATTGCATTTGATATTTTAGGCCCATGCTCAAGGACCTTTTTTTTCCTTGCCTCCGCAAACCAAGGGTCTGGTGCCATCACTGCCATTCTCAGCATAATTGTTATGAAATTTTGCTCCTTCCTCCTTTCATCTTGCCCGTTTATATATTTCAATCACAGTCTATTGTTCCTGGGTGCGTATTGTGAGGACTTGGGAGCATGCATAATGGCACTTTATCAGATCACGGCTCACATAATTTGTCAATTTTGACTGCAGATCCAAGTATGAGCTTCAAGACTTTTTGAAACCTGGTTTGCGCATTTCATCTGGAAAAAGCTCTCAAGTGTCAAATTCTTCCAACAAATTTATGGATAGTTTCCGTAGCACTAGTGGTCCACAGAAAACGGTGATTCTTGTTTATAAATTGGTTCCTTTTGTTCTCTACTTGTAGGATTTGATAGAAACTAGATTGCATAAGTACTTGAAACATCAAATTTGTTCGTTCACCACACATTGTGAAAGTATATATATTTTTGAAGTAGATGAGATAAATTGCTTTCCCCTAGAAGAAAAGTTTATTTACTTAGGATCATGCACCCAACTTTACTCTTAGGTGACAATGTCTATGCAATAGCATCATGAACGATTTCCTTAAATTTTTTCTGATGTTTAAAGTGATTACAGGAAGGAATGGTTGAATTTATTGGGTTGCTGAAGGTCAAAGTGGTTAAAGGCACAAATTTAGCTATTCGGGATATGATGTCTAGTGATCCATATGTCGTCTTAAAACTTGGCCAACAGGTTCTTTTCAGCATTTGTTCTTGCAGCTACAGCTTTAAACAAACCTATTGCTCTTTATCTTTTATTTATAGCTGAAAGATTTCATTATAGACGGTGATAATTATCTTTCTGAAAATGACTTCGGTGATATTTGCCTTCAGACAGTTCAGACAGCTGTAGTGAACAGTAACTTGAATCCGGTTTGGGATGAGGAACTAATGCTTTCTGTTCCCCAGGAATATGGATCATTGAAATTGGTAAGTCTGAATCTTTACGTGGTGAATAATACGAATACTTATTCTGCTTTAAATGACTGCTGATTTGTGGATTTTTCTTATGAATGGACTGCGTTACAGCAAGTATATGATCATGATACATTCTCGGCGGATGATATAATGGGCGAGGCAGAAATTGATCTCCAACCGATGATAACGTCAGCAATGGCATTTGGAAAAGCGGAAATGTTTGGCGATATGCAGATTGGAAAATGGCTTAAATCTGATGACAATGCTCTCATAGAGGATAGCTTAGTCAATATAGTTGATGGAACGATTTTACAGAAAATGACTCTCAAGCTCCAAAATGTTGAATCGGGAGAAGTAGATTTAGAACTTGAATGGATGCCTCTTGATCAATAGGTACATAAATGTTAGTTGCTATTGTTGAATTATTTTTAACTAAGCCTGGGTGTATTTTTTCCCCTCATTATGACTTACTGCTTGTGGATGAATTGATAAATGTAAAACGATACCTTGTAATACTTTCTCAGTATTACACTTTATTCTGTACATACCGTTGAATTGTTTTACATTGTGGCTACCCAGTCTTTCCTAAATTTTTTATGTCCATTGACCATTGTAGTTATTTGATAACTGCATTCTTTTTTAACTGAAGTTTATGAATAACTTGTATACGGAATAAGATGTTGAATGCATAAATAGCATTATGGTTTGGTTTCTTTCTGTGAAAGTTGGTTGATACATACATATATACACATATATAATTGATGAAGGCAGTTTTTATATCTTCACTAGTGAATTGTCTAATTAAATTAATATATCACAATACCAAAAACGTACTACCTCTGCTTCTTAACATAAAACTTTATTTGACTTTTATTTTGATTCTAAGTATCAGATCTCAATCTATTTTATTTCTCATATTTATATGTTTTTTTTTTCAAAGTAGTCCTTCTAATAATGATAGTTCTAACCAATACATTTGATTAGTAAGGATATTTTAGAAAAGATAATATTTATTTAGGGCAAATAACTAACTCAACTTACTTTCTTAATCTCCTCAAATTAGTTAACTAATTCTGATAATTAGGACTGGAGGTAGTATAATTTTTTCGGCTCTTCAGTGAAAACATATGTTTGTTACATAATTATCAAAAAACTACTCACTGGACAGTTTTATATTGTACACTTTACCGACGAGGATATCAGCTAAGTTTCAGTTAGGATTTTCCAATAGAATGAGACCAATAATATAACTTTTTTCAATAATAACTGATAGTTCCTCGCAAGGATTCAAATTATTCTAAAAAATTAAATTAACAATAAATTACTATAATAATAAAATATGGCAAGAGACCTCAAACCTCACTGAGCAAACAAGTGTCGTAGACTGAATCCATTGGCAAAAAAAGGTGAATTAATTTAATGAAACACTGAAGAATCTTTCAATAACGATAGTATTCAATAGCTACGCGTAACTAGTTTTACACTATTACTCTTTACAAAATGTGGTGGAATTACTGCGGTCAAAAGTGAAGGGAAATTAGAAGAGCAAGCAAATTCAAGGAGTCTCGTTCCTAACCGCTAACTGTAACTTGTCGTTATCTTTGTCACCGCTTGCGGATTCGGCTGCCTTGTGCTTTCGGTGCTTGGAGAGAAAAAGCAACCCCGTAGCCACTAAGAGAATGACACCTGTCACTCCACACACCAAGCTGGCCACCACCAAAGCCTGTCTCACATGACTCCTCTCACCGCCGTCGGTGCTGCTCCACCAAGACGGCGGCAATGAATCACTGGAATTCGTCCCCTTCGGCATCGTCATGATGCCCGACGAATTGGAAACCTGTGAGGAATTGAAGAACGATCTCATCTCCGATGAATAATTCAACCACGCCGATGGCGAATTCTGGAACTCAAGGCCATGTTCCGATGGCCGGAGCTCCTTCCCCATCGATTCTCCGGCGAGCATGAGTCCGATGATGACGGCGGCAGCGAATCCCGTGAGAGACGCCATGAAGAAGTCGATCTGTCGCTGCAAAATCATGCACCGCTTGCTTGCTAGTGGGGAATGGCAGAGCAGGAGAGCTTGGGGCAGAAAATAAACAAGGTAGCGATGAATGCGGCGTCGTTTCAGGTTGAGATTCCTCTAAGCTTTCCTCGAAAGACGAACCGCGGGGGTGTCTCATCTTTGTTGCGTTTGTTCTCTGTCTTTTCCCAATTCGCCGTGCTTTTGCTCTTTTAAGCTTTAATTTTTTTTTCCCAAAGGTTAATTTAGAATTTAGAGTTTTTATCCCTTGCTTTGGCCAAAATTTTACATTGATTCCAAACAATCTTAAAGTGTCAAAATAATGTGGCTTTAATCCAAGTTGGTAAATTCCCCCATAGCAAGTAAATCGAGATACCTAAGATATTTGAATCTAGGAAATAATAAGATGCTCTTCCGATCCTTAATTATTTAGTTAATTTTAATCCTAAATGTAAGACTTTTTCATCATGTTTATTAATTTTTGGTAAATTGTTTCTATTGATACTCTCTCAACTATAATTAAGTAAAAGAGGGAGAGAGGATATTAAAAAAATGATTATAGTATTTTTAAAAAAAAATAGGTCATATGTTTTATAATTAACAAACTTAACTAACTTTTTTTATTTGATCAGATTATTAAATATGTTTTATATTTAAGACCTCAAGAGTATTTTTTAGTGAGAAGATGAAAACTACCGAAGTACAAAGAGAAAAGTAAGCCTGGTCAAAAAACAAGAAAAGAGAAAGGTAAGATCTGAGCCGAGGATTCTTATAAATTTCTTCTTATTTGTTTACCTAAGATATTTGACTCTAGAAAATAATATACTCTTCCAATTCTTAATATAAATATTTTTATTTAAAAACCGTGGATTATGTTTTTTAGTGACAAGATGAAAACTACCGAAGTAAAAAGAGAAAAGTAAGCCTGGTCAAAAAAACAAAAAAGAGAAAGGTAAGATCTGAGCCGAGGATCCTTATAAATTTGTTCTTATTTGTTTACTGTGAAGTTCGTGATTTCTCTCTGCTGATGAGTTGTCCCTTGTCCATATTTCTAGAAGTCTCAAGCCTCAAATTTAAGTTTCTATAAAAATGCATGCCCACACATAAATGTGTGTGTGTGTCCTCGCACAAAATCATTCATTTGATGATTTCAACATAGTATATAAATTTTTAAAGTATTAGTGGCAAAAACATAACTAACATTTTAAGTTTGACACAATATTGCAAAATCCATATCAATGCCATTTTAATGGACTTAAAACAAATATTAAAGAAGCTTTACTCTACAAACTGAACGGGATGAAAGACTTAACAGAAGTTCAGATATTCATAAGTTTTGTAATATGAAAAAAAAAAATTATATTCAGCTTGTATAACTTGTAAACAGAAAATTAAATAATCATTTTGGTTTTCAATTTAAAAAAAAAAAAACTTAAACTAGTCAGTGCCATTGTCAATTGTAGAAAGCTGCCTTCACATATTTAGTAATGAGGAAATAACAAATCAGCACACGACTGATGCCATTTTAAGTTTTTAACAGGGCTCGTTTTTATTGAAAGACAAGGGAGACTGTCAGAAACTAGCTACCCTTCCGAGAGTCTATGAGCCAAGTCAATGAAAAGAGCATGTCCTCATCACTAGGCCATGGAATTCAACCCAATACATTTGAAGGCGCCATATTTGGAATAATGGTGGTGACAAAATTCATTTTGAAACAAAGCTTGAGAACCCACTTACGATCCAAAGCTTCAATTTTAAACTGGTTTCCAAGGGCTAAACCAACATGGAACATTCCATTATTCAAGCTCATAGACTTGGCAAGGAGAACAAACTGTTCTGGGTTTCAAAGCCCATTTAGGAGTTAAGTTGCCCTTCAAGCATATGCCACTTTCTTCTCACAACAAACCCAAAGTTACATACTATTTTCATCAAAGGCCCTGCTTCAATAGTTCAATTACTTAGGGAGATTGCCTACGGCTTAGCAAAATAAAAAGACAACAGACAGAAGTTGCCACTGTAGAAGAACTTCATAATCACCACCCAGGACCGGGTCTTCAGTTTTGTATTCATCAAGAAAATAAGCTCTATCATCACAGAATAATTTTTATCATACAAGAAAGCTACTCATTGAATTTATTGAAAATGAAGAAGACTCTAGAATGAAGTCTTTATGGGTTTGTTATCAGTTTTTTTTCAATAAAACTACAACACGTGGACATCTCTTACTTTCTTCCAACACAGCCATGTTATTAATGCATTACAAAGAAAATCCACGTCATAATAATATCGAAAGATGATAAAACAACTTTTGAGCACCTAAGTTTTCTCCTTGAAATAATCCATGGAATACCTATGTGTAAGGAACGTATTTCTCCATAAAGATGGGAATATCCAGCAAAATAGAACATCAGTAGACTTCAACATGCCATTGTTTGTTCTTTTTAAGTTGTGAAAGTTTCTCCTCCCAATTTTCTCCTCTCTGCTGAGCAACCCTCTTCAAGGTTTCTTGGATCCCAGGCATCATTCCTTTAAGACCACAGAAATAGATGTGAGCCCCATTGTCCAGGAGTTTGAAGATTTCATCACTATATTCCTCAATCTTGTCCTGAACATACATCTTGCCACCATTCCTGTTCTTCTGCTCTCTACTAAGAGCACGATCGTAGCGGAAGTTGTCTGGATGGTCCTTCAGATATTTGGAAAATTCATCATCATACAACAGACTGTCGCTGTTTGCCACGCCAAGGAATAGCCATGCTAGACCCCCAAATTTGAATGTAGGGACTGATTCCATGAACATTCTGCGGAGATAGCCTCTAAAAGGAGCAACTCCAGTGCCAGTGGCAATCATTATATGGGTAGCATTTGGGTCATCCTCAGGCAACAGCATTATCTTCCCTGAGGGGCCTGCCAAAAAAAAAAAAAAAGCAGTGTAAAAGACTAAATTCCTAGCATATAAAAATCAAATTTTAGCTACCCTTAATAATGATAAAAGTTGATAATCAAATTTTCATACGGAAGCAAACTAAACTAACGTTGTCATTTTGTCGTAGATAATGTCACGTATGATTTTATCAGCATCTCAAACCTATATTAGCAGTTCTATTACCAGCAGCAGCAAAGTAAACCTTTCATTATATCCATTTTATACAAAGATTACAAAGAATTAGTTTAATGATAAAAACAGCAATCGACTTTCAACAACTGGAGCAACAAGTTTACAGAACATTGCAAGAAAGTGAAAAAACTTGGGGTGGCGATTCATGGGAGACAAATAATGGCCTTTACGATGATGTTTGGACTGCATAAAGGAAAAACTGAATGGGCATGATACCCCATCTGTGAGAGGGACTACAACCAAGCCTCTTAAAAGCAAATTCATGAACATTAGTAACCCGGCTAATGCTTTCTATTATGTATGTCATTTTCCCATTTCTTTGCCATGCTCCAGAGTCCAGACCATTGAATTTGACGATGTATCACAGACCAAACGTTGGAACTTAAGAGCTGTTAAATTGTGAAAATTGGCACACTTTACTCTAGCAACTTCAAGCATACTAACAAGTCACCAAGTTTGTCTGATTTTGAACTCCAGCCATTGTCCATCAAGGGAATTAGGAGCGCTTATCTCACATATTGTCAATCATCCCATTTATTATTTAAATTTATTCACTTGCAAAGCACACCTTTAACAGAAGTCCACAGGATTAACCAACAAACAAATAGCTGTCAAGAATTTCCATTTATATGATTCTCAGAGAAGCGCCTAGTGCAAGATTATTTGCAAGCACTACCTCAAGGAGGCAATGAAAGCCTATGCACAGCTTTTGTGGATTTTGTGGCAACTGCAAAGTGAGCCTACGGTAACAGGAATCACAAGACAACTTAGCAGGTACAAAACACAATCAAGACGTTCAAAACCTAGTACCACAATATACAGGGAATACAACTTTTGAAAAATGTAAAAAGAAATGACTCATCTTGTAGAACCTTGACCTTCGACCAACTAAGATTAGATAAGATACCTGTAATCTGCACTTTGTCTCCGGGCTTTGAGTTACACAAAAAATTGCTGCAAACTCCATTCTTAGAAGGATCTTCTTTTCCTGTCTCTGGATCATAATAAACAGCACGACGCACCACACAAACTGGCTGTTTTGCCATCAAAAAAATCTCCATACCTAGTGGAAGCAATCGAATAAAGTCGAACATTATGAGGAGCCCCTGTTTTTCTTTGGATTTTCACCCTGTTGCCCAATGCACAGTATTAGTTAGAAATATCAGTTGCAAGTAAGGAAGCATTAGATAACCATCAATAGAATAAGGGAATTACGGGGGGGATAACGCCATAACTCTGTCCTTCCCAGTAAGGAACATTTCCACCATGATCGATCACAATATGACAAGTTTCCCCAGGAGCTTTTGGGCCCACCAACCTCTCAACAGAAACAATTGTTGCTGTATACGGTTGTTTGGGCTTGTATATATTCAATGGAGGTTCAGAGTCATCTTCCAATTTTAAAGGGGAGACAGAAACTTTAGGTGCACTTGCTTGTTGCACTGACTTGCATATCAGATGAAGATTTCTTGAGCGCACATTGTCTGACTTCAAGTCCAGAGTCAATAACCTTGCCCATGATTTCTCCTGAAAATTTACATTATGTGGCTGCTAACTAGCATTAGAAACCTGAATTATAGAACTCGAATAGAAAGCAAAATTTTGCTGACTGTAATTATTTAAAAATAATCTGTAATGCTAGGAACTGCACTATGATTCTCAGATGTTTGTAATTGAACTATAAAATGAATAGCATAACCGAATCGACATTTTTTAAGATAATCGAATTCCATATAGAATAGAAGTGCGCCAAGCAAACACAATTGATGAACCAGCACTGCGCTGGAGCAGACCAAAATTTTTTAAAAACCCTAGTTGCAATTATATAGAGGATTACCATAATTTGTACCTAGAATTTGTCCTTCCAAAATACAATGAAACTAGGCTTTCTCCATGATCTCTTCCACTCATTTCAGTCCCTTTAGGTAAATCAATCAAGAGTAAAACTTGCTTCCTCATACACTCATTAATAAAACATCTTTAATCAAAATCCTTCAGATGGTGGATTAAGATACATTAAAGGGCAATTTACAGAACCCGTTTTTTGAAAGTCAAAACGCGAATGGTAAGAAATATCGAACCTTAAGCGCAGATCTTCTCAGAGACAAATCGCTGCTGGCAGGAACAGTTATAGCCACCTGCAAAAGATATTGCAGCCCACATATTCGTATATTATTAATTTTTGCTAAATAGCTGAGAAATGCACAAAGAAAAAGAATCTCTCAATTTTATATCAGAAACCCCACACAGGTCGGCTGAAATTTTGAGCTTTGACATTTAACTAGCAGAAACTCAAGCTCCCGCTAAAACCCATATAGAACCCACAAAAAAGTCAAACCTCGATTCCATTTCGACTCGTCATGTATTCTAGTCAGTCAAAGAGTGTCAGCATCATGAAAATAATGTCACTGGGTTTACCTGGGACACGGCCGAATGAATCATCGTTGGGTCGAAATCTGAAAATACGTAGCCTCTGTCCTGTGATCTCAGGAACTAATTGGCAAAGGTGCCGATGGAAAACTGCTACGAGTATGAGAACTTTAAAGGCATATATAGCGAGGGTCAGGTCCCTAGATCATGCAGGAAGAAGTTTGACGAGCCCTTCCAATGATCTTTTGGCGACTGGGAAAAGACGGTTTTTTTCTTTTGGCCCCTCCGGAGTGCCACTGACTCGATGGGCTGCGCCATCAACTAGGCAATAAATCATTAATCTTTCCTTAGTTGAATTAAATTTAGGGGGAAATTGCAATTAAAAAACCCTGAATTTGAAAAACACAGATAAAGATCTTAACAACTTCATTATAGCTTTGGATAGTAATAGGTTACTAGATCATGAAATTGTCAAAACCCATAATAAAATTGTCATATATTCCTATCTGTGTTTTTTAAAATTCTAAGTTTTTTTTGTGATTTCTCTAAATTTAGTCTCATATTTTATGTCAGTCTTTATACTTCAATTCTTATAAGTCAATCTTACTTTTGTTTTAAAAAATACTAGTAAATATTATTGTTTGAACCAGAAGAAATAGAAGATTCAACATTTCGATCTTTAGGCTGAAAACATAAAAGCAATAGTAAGTCTTTTAATCACTGTTAATATATATTTTTATAAAATAAATACCATTCACAAATTATAAAAATTTCTCGTTGATTTCATTATTTGCTAGACATGTCTACTAAGTCAATTTATTTATAGATTATAAATAATTATGATTTGTGAGAGCGCGGTGCATGGTGAAAATTTAAGTTATGAATGTGCTGAGAGATTGCTGTTTATCAAGAAAAATACCAATTTATATTTTATAAAAAATTATAAAGAAGTGGAAAAAAAAAAAAGAGTGATTTTTTTTTCCTTTTAACAGCTCTCAGCATTAATGATTGAGGCCTTCAAACAACTCCGACTAAATCTAATTTTATCTTTTGCTGAGGAAAAGGAATAGAGTCTTAGATTTAATAAATAAAAGATGAGATTGTTATTTTATTTTTAATTGCTTTTGTGGATTTTTTTTCAAGGTGGAACCAATATTGGGCTTGCCCCAGTCTTGATTTCGATGAGCGATTGGACCCTGAGATTTGAGAAGTCTCTGAAAATAGAATTGTAAATTTGGGCTAACCTGACTAGGTAGCCTGAATAAGCCCGGCCTGGTGTTGCAGCTATGCAGAAAAAAAAAAAGGACCTTCAAATGCTCGGCCAAACTCAATGGATCAATATGCATCAATACGGGGAAGGGAATGGGATGGGTGCTTATAAATTATATTACTCGCTCCCTCCGCGCCCATGTATAATGGCAATTAACAACATTACATCTATCAATATTAATTAAAATTATTAAGAATAATAAATATTAAGAGATACTTAGCAGTTAGCAGAAAAAAAACATTTAGTTAAGTTGTATATAGTCTCCTGAAATATTTTTAGCAACATTTAATATTTTAAATTAACTAATTTTTAATAAATTTAGTGCTCTAAAATATTTTTAATAGTAGGAACCCAATATTTCATATTAATAATATTTAGTGCATCTAATATCTTAAAATATTTTTCAGTAACACCTAATATTCTAATAATTAATTTTAGTATATTCAATATCCTGTAGCATCTAATTTTAAAAATTAATTATTTTCTTAGTGTATCTAGTATCCTGAAGTACTAAATACTTTTACAGTAGGACCTTGTACTTAGGCTAATTAATTTTAATACATCTAGCATAATCAACTATTTTTTTAGTAACGCCCACTATCCAAATTAATTTTTTTTAATTGCATACTGTATCCTGAATTTTTTTTTGTAATACCCAGTACTATAAATTAATTTTTTTAATACATCTAATATTCTAAAGTATTTTTTTGATAACAATCTTAATTAAAAATACCGTAATATACTAGAAATTAATTAATTTAGGATACTGAATGTACCAAAAATTAATTAATTTAAGTAATGGTGTTGTAGAAAAATACTTTAAGATGATGAACTCACTTAAAAATAATTAATTTAGGATATTCATGCTATTAAAAATATTTTAAGATACTTAATATACTAAAATTTAGGATATGTTGCACTAAATACAATGTAACTCAAATAATTAAAAAAAAAGGGGGTTGCATTTCATCCCAAAACGACAGTGCTTGAGGGATGAGCATGCCGTGCCACGGGGTTCGCTGAGCACGGCGTGGAACTCACCAGTCTCCTCAGGCAGAACCAAGTCCCAATGTTCAAATTTACCGAGAGATGGAGGAACAAATGATGAGTAGTCCCAAGAAACCTCCCGACCCAGCAACCCTGGAAGAATCGAAACCTGATATGGATTCTAATGAAAAGCAAATGATCAATGATTCGAAACTCAGATCAAGTAAAGGAGGAAATGCAGATGGGTACCAGTGATTGTGTTAAACCTCATTTCTCAATGATAAGGTAGGACCCTTTTTAACCTCTTCCTCTTTTACCATGAATTATTACTTGGCATTGTAGAGGCACCGCCTCAAAATCCTTTCTGGGAAGAGTGGGTGATTTGATCAGGGGAAAGAATGTCAGTTTGCTTATTCTGATAGAGACTCAAGTGAGCGGAAAAAAATAGCAGATCGAATTATAAGTAAACTGGGTTTCACAAACTGTGGATTCGGTTGGAGTCAACGGGTTTCGCGCGGGAGGTACCTGGGTATTGTGGAACGATGAACAGAACAATGTTAAATTTATTTCTTCTACAACCCAAATTCTACACCTCCATGTGGAAAATAAAAAAGAAATTTTTCCTTCTTCCCCATCCTGCGTCTATGCGGAACCGTGTTTTGGTCTCAGAAGAGATGTTTGGTCTGATCTGATAAACATTAGCAGAATGATAAATGGTCCCTGGATTGTTGTAGGCGATTTCAATGCCTATCTCAGTCACGATGACAAGAAAGGAGGGGCAAGGTGTAACGCTCTTCCATGAAACAATTTGAAGAGTGTATCCAGGAGTCACAATTGGTTGAAATGGAATGTTGGGGGGAGAGATTCACTTGGGAAAGAGGGCTTTTAAAGGAAAAGATAGATGGGGCTTTCTCAAATATTGATTGGTTAATCTATTTCCTTCGTCTAAAGTGCACACGTTGAGTAAGTTTGGGTTTCGACCACAGCTCTGCTTCTAAAAAGTAAACCTGAACCGAGTAATAGAAGAACTATCCCCCGCTTTCAGATGCCGAGCAGCGTGGTCTTTAGAGAATGATTTTGTTGATTTAGTTCAAAGATGCTTAGCAACAGGTTCTTTTGCTCGCCAAGATACGGTGTGGAATAAAACTAGAGTGGGAAATTACAGAGTGAGAAGAGACAACCTGTTGAGCAGAATTGAAAAAAACAGAAAGAGCAAGGAGGAGACGAGACTCTCAGCACCTTAACAAGAGCTATGGAATGATTTTAACATGATGCTCCTTCGGTCCTAATTATAAGACCCAATTGACTTATTTGAGGAGATTAAGGAAGTAAGTTAAGTTGGTTATTTATAATAAATAAGTGTTGTCATTCCTAAAATATCCTTGCTAATTAAGTATATTGGCTAAAACTATCATTATTAGAAGGATTATCTTGGAAAAAAATGCATAAATATAAGAACACAAATGGATTGGGTCTTATAATTAGGACCAAATAAAAAGTCAAATTGGGTCTTATAATAAGGATCGGAGGATATATTTGAACAAGGGGCCTTAAGAAAAGTACAAGTTATTGTTTGATAGTCTTCCAATAAATACAGTGTTAGAGATGACTGTGATCAATGATGCATATGCTGTAAATTTTGATATTTCTCCGCTCAAGGCATGCATATTTAGATCGATGATAGCAAAGTTTATTTGTTTAAAATTCCATATAATTATTTAAAACAAGATTTATTTTTTAATTGAATGATAAATGAAATTTGGAATACTAAATTACTCACAGACAAAAATTACTAACAGCATAAGAGTCGATCACTAGTTTACAATCTTGTATCGCATTGTTCACTGGATCAACAGTAGCATAACAAAAAACCAATTCAGCAATGGGAAAGTATTCTTGCAATGAAAACCTCATTTCCAAGTGAATTTGACAGCCATAATTTACATCAAACCACTTCTGAAAAAGATCAAAATCGAATAACAAGAATGTAACACTAAAACACAAAAGAAATTGAGGAATCAACATGTGTACCATTGATCAAAATATGAATTGGAGAATGAAAAATTTGACAATAAAACTATTCCGACCTTCATTGTAGCCTCAAGATACCAAGAACACAAAACGGTCGTTCAGACGCTTTGTGAATATCCACACTCTATACCCTTCTTTGACACCCACATGGTCGGCCCAATATCGCTTAGTTCTTGCTTCGACACCCATGGATTCAGCCTTTTCCTGTATGGCGTGAGTTTGAGACTCATATCAGAAACCCTTCCATCCCTTCCGTAAACAGCCACATCAACTCCAGCCAAAAGTGACTCGCCGTTATTCAGGTACTGAGAGACTTTATCCACCGATCTGATGCCAATATTAATATGCCTTTCAAGTTCACAATAGCAACGAAATTTTTCAATAATAAACACATGGCTCGCATGCTGAGGCAAGGGAGGATGCAGGAGGGACTGAGAAATCGTTGGAATTAAATCCGGTGATTTTCTTTGGTATCGACAGCGAAAAAGACGTTAACAAGATTAGTGTAATTCATGTTTATTTTTTAACATCTACACAAGACCCCAACGACTCATGGAGATATATATTTCCGCCAAGAAGAAGGCGAGACTTCACCATAATACTTGACAGTTTAGACAAAAATATTTGACGATTTTAGGACAACTGTTAGGTCTTTTAAGAACATACTTGACGATTCTCTTCTAGAACTGTCAAATATAACATACTTGGCGGTTCTTCAGAACCGTCAACTATTGATCTCATTTATTTATTAAAACTTATTTCTGATATAATTTTTAAATATATGTGTTCGCTGAAAATATTTAACAATTGTACATATGTATTTTTAATTAAATTATAAAGTTGTAAATGATTCTTATATCAATATGTTATGGTTCAAAATTTTTAAATATATTTCACAAAACATCTTTGTTCAGGTTTTCAACCAAGTTATCAATAATTGAAATTACTTAAATTTTGCCTAAATTTAGTAGACAATGTTAAATAGATCATTATTAAATATTAATGTTAAATGACAAATTAGAGATTTTATATAAGGAGAGGTAAATTAGTAAGTAGAATTTATTTTGATATGGCTTTAAAAAAATATATTTAAAGAAGAATATTTCTTCACGGTGTTAATGATAATTCAAGGGAGATCTGTCTTGTTAGAGAGAAGATAATTGAGTCATTTGCTAAGTGAGATAGTCCTATATAAAGGGTCTAGTGTGATGTGTTTAGAGTGTGAGATAATATAATCTTCACCATAAAAGGGGGAGGTTAACTTGGGTCTCCAATGTCAAGAATCCTCATAGGTTATGAGATTTGTTTATCACCCTTGTATAAGGGATGATTAGTGTTAATCCAAGTGGGGTACAATGATTATATGAGCATGTGCTCTATCATATATAATACATCTGATTTCCATCTTTTTTTCTTCCTATTTCTCTCAAATCTCTAAAGTTAACATGTCTAATTAAAGTAATGGTCACAGTATTTTACTCATAATTATATATTTGGGCTTTGAGCTTGAAAAGACGTCGGATTTTGCAGCAAAGGCGCTCAGTGGAGTGGAGGCGTCTCTTCCCTCCTTCTTTGGGTCTTCATCTTCAAGACTTCACAGTCAAATTTACTCAACTTTTACAGACCCTCCCTTTGGTCACAGTCCACCAATGCTCAGATTCCTCCGATGCCGACGACGCTTCCCTCATGGATCCACTTAATTTTCGCATAAAAAAAGGTAAGTGGAGTCCTAAGTTCAAAGTAGCGTAAGACAATAACAAAAAGTTAAGCCCATAAACAATTAAAATAAATGCAAATGGGCTGGATATGTTAAACATGTCCATATTGGCAAAAATTTCCGTCAATTTGTATATGGGCAAAAATTGCGCGGAGGAAGAATCGATGTGAGAGGCCGCCGGCGGTGGATCTTCTCTCTGACGTGTACGGTAATGCTTCTGACGATGGGTTGATGACCAAGATGAACCGAAACGTCAGAAGCTCGCGCCTTCTTCCTCCAACCCTCCAAAACCCGACCTTCCTCCTCCTACCAACCACTGCTCGCAGCTCCAAACGCAATCTTCGCTTCCTGGCAGACGATATATTTCCCAGCGGCAAAGTGCGCTTTTGGCCGTTGATCCCACTGTTCCCGACCCACCTCTGGTCTCGCCTTCTCTCACATTATCTTGTAATTTCTCCCTTCTCACATGATCCTTTTCTTCTCATATTCTACAGCGTACAGCTAGACTGGTTGGTAGCTAAGGAAATGGCCAAAATGATCGATCAACTAAAATGAAAAATATAGCTATGAATGAAAAATAAATTAACCCATAATTGATGATATATGTTCTTATGAAGTATGAACCGGTCATGTTATTACTCCTCTAATTGCCAAAGTATGGATGTATGAACAAAATGGATGCAGGATGCCGCTTCCCCTATTTAATTTTGCCGCCTCTAAATATGGTGGGGGGGGGGGGAGGTCTGATTGAAAACAATTGAACAGTATAAATTTGAGTAAGATGATTTAAGTTGTTGTTAGAGATATAAAATAAAATTAAGATCATATAATTTTATTTTAGGGAAAATAGCAAACGAAAACCTTCCAATAAATAAAATTGCAACTTGCAACTTTCAATTTGAAAAATAATAAATAATAATGCAGTCTTATGTTATAAATATAAAATCTTAATTAAATTAAGCATTCTAAATCATAATTGCAGAACACAAGTCTGTTTTGAACAGACGTTGGGAAAAGGAAAAAACAGAGAGAGAATGAACGTTGGAAGTTGGAACCCATCACAGCCACACAGTCCTGGTCTATAGAATTTACTTCCTACATGGACGAAGGAAAAACGTGGAATTTACCATTTTAACAGGTGGCGGCACACAAACGGAAACCCTATCACAACTCCAATTCTGGTGGGTGGGCCCACCTGATCCGTTCCGTACACTTCATCAATCCTCCCTCAACTCCCAAACGGTCAGCGGTCAGACCTCATCGCCACCACTTATGCATTGGGGCCCACTCATTCCTTGGCCCAGATTCTCTCCTTCGATTCCCCGTGGCCCATTCTCTCCTGCCCGAAATTTCCCTCACGAACCTTAAATGTTCCAGCTGCCACGTCACCCACCATGAACCGATCGGGAAAACGAGCGCGAGCGGGACGGTGAAAATGTTGAGACCGGGATGGTGTTGGAAAGTTTTTGTGTAGATTAGGTGGCAGTGAATGTTCACTGAAGGATAGTGAGGTGAGAGTGGATTTTCTCCCATTTCTGTTGGAGCCCGTCTGCCTCGCATCATCGAGTTTTCGTTCCTCTCTCAAGCAGAAGAAGATTTCACGCTCTGCGAGGTTAATTTCGGATCTCAGACCTAAATTATGTTCCAAATTTGATTTTATATTTTTAATTTTTTGTTTGAATACGCCGAATTCGAAGTGAAAGAAAACTAACCCTTTTCAAATTTAGGATTTTTTTTATTAAATCATGCGGTAAACTTATTCGAAGCGAAATTAATTAGCGAATGATGAAAAGGGAGAATTTCAGTTCTCCTGCAGGACGGACCCCCTTCACACTCCCTTTCTTATTTATTCTCTAATTTTAAATGGTTCGTGAGTCGCGACGCTGTGTCTTCAATATTGTCTTACTTTTATACGTTGACTGAGTTGAACAAAATGTAATTTTTTTTGTTGTATCTTGAATCTTTCTGTCTGAGTAGTCTTATCTGTTTATGCAAATTATGGTTTTGAACTTCCGTGCATCGGAATGTGAATTGAAGCATTATAAAACATAAGTGTGATATTGTTTTGTCGTCCCATTTTCAGATTTACCTAAAGGTGTGTAGGTATTTTGTGTTCTCGACCTTATTTTCCCCTGATGATTCTATTGAATTTGGGTGACAGCCATTGCAGTGTGCATTGATTTACTCTAGCAGGTTAAAACTTACCGTATAACACGGGTATTCTGATTTTGCTCGTTTGTTGTCAGGATGTCTTTCTTTTCTTCTGTGTCTTGGTCCAATTATGAGCTGTTGATTCCGTTCTCTTGAGCTTTTTGGCACACTTTTCTTGTTGGATGGGCATGTCTTATATATTTCGGAAGTGGGAAAAACTTGCAATATTTGTACAGAGAAACTGATCATCATCTTGGGAGTGGGAGTGAACTTAGGAAGGCAAGTGTGCATAGGCTTCTATTCTGCAGAGATGCGCAGATGTGCCATAGTTTTAATGAGTGACTAAAATGGATATTTTTTCCCTTTTTGATTGAATACTTAAATGAATATTTAAATTAGATTGTTACTGTTATTTCTGAGAAGATATCATGAAACTACTGACGTTGACATTACTGAGGACATGATGTAAGATGCCGCATGCTTTCCTTAGTGAGACATAACACTGTAGCATGAATGCATGATAGCATGCAACATACAGGCTTTCAGTTTGATTGTGGCAATTATCTGTAGAAGTTGCGAGTGTTCAGTGTTTAAGATTGCTGCCTTTCTATTGGTGAAATTGTCGATCAATTTCAATTTCATCATTCATTTTTTCTGCTGATATTTCTTCTTTGTGATCTCCATGCCAGCTCTGTTATGGACTTTTGTCTTCTGGATTTGTAGACATTTCGACAGAATAAAGGTTCTTGAGCTTTTGACTTATTTATTCATTTGACGGCCCTTGACAGAGACCTTTGGATTCTGTCAATTATTTCTTATTTTTCTCTTTCCCTGTTTCTCTGTATAGCTTGCAGCTGTAGATGATGCTATTGAATTTTGTTGACAGTTTTTGTTTTGCTTCCAGATTTGGGCTTGGTCTTGCTCGTGAATTTGGAAACTATGACTTCATCTGATCATGAATTTATTGGTATTCCCATGAATAAACCTTGATCTAATTTATTATTTGTTGCTACTTTTTTCAAATTTCAGCCATGATAAGTGGATCATATTTATGCCCAAAATTTGCGAACAACCTACAAGATCTTCTTGTGGCTAATGTGGTAGTTAATGGGAACTATAAAATGTAGCTCTTTAGAGATGGAAAATATGCATAACTATTGGCATAAACATGATAAATATACAACTATCGATTTGTTATATTCCAGCAAATACGACAGTTCCATTATGGTGGTGAATTTCACTTTTGGTCCTGCAAGTTCTATATTCTTCTGGTTAGTCCTGGATATTTGTTTTTCATTTAAATGCTCTTCCTCCCATTAGTTTGGTCGAGAGTTCTGTACTTCCCTAAGATGTTGCATACGAGGCACTGATGTTGTGATCAGTGATCAGAAAGATTCCCCATGTCGTCATAGCCTTTATGCCTCACTTCCTCTATGTGCATTTCCCCCTTTCCTCTTGAAATTTGATTTTCAGGTTTTCTGAAAACCAAGACTAAAATTTTAAGCACTTGATTTTGGAAAGAAATCTAAGCTTTTAAGTAGAATCTGAAAGTCTCCATGTTTCTTCCTAATTATGTACCTCCTTTAATCTTTGGCCACAGTGACCAATGACCACCTCCTACGAGATTCGACCTTTTCTTTATAGGTTGCCCATAAATCATTAACCTTTTATTATGATACGTTCCTAAACCTCTTAATTTAGCTTCAGTGTAATTTATATGAAATGGTTTTAATTTTAGTCTCATATCCTCTTATCTCATAGCTCTTATTAAATTAAGCCAATATGTTACCTTCCTTTTCTGTTCACTTGACTAAGAACCTTACACATATTTCAGTAAATAAGACTCGTGTCTTTTCTAATCCATGGTATTCTAGATTTTACAATTTCATCATGACTTCAACTACACTATATATACATACATACATACATATATATATATATATAATATATTTTCTGAAAACAATTGAAGCATACCTCTAGTATATCTAAGGATTGTAGTAGCTCACTATTCATGATTTCTGCTTCCTTGATAATTTTTTATTATTTTTTCAAGGATGGGATGAAAATATCAGTTTCCTCTTCAAAGACATACGAGATAAATTAGTTATGGTGATGAACTGTATTTTACTTGATCCTGTCCCCTCCCCCAAAGAAAAAATATCTGAATCTGATCTTTGGAATGTGATTGCCAGATAACGAAGCTAATGAGCAGCAGCAGCAATCTAACTCAGAGATGCAGTCTTCATCTGCAAACGGAATTTCTGATTCAGGTATTGCTACCCAGAATGTTCAGTATGCAGTGCCTCCTCCACAGACTGGAACTGGACCTGCTATGGTATTTTCAGTGACCTTTTTACTTTTGTTTTGATGAATAAAATTTGGCATTTTAGTGTTTTAACATCTGGAGTTCTCTCTTTTTAACCTGTATGTACTCATATTAGAAGTTGCATTCTAATTAATGTATAATTAATTTAAGTAACTTGAGAAATCCTATATCAGTAGTAGCGAAGAGCATTACTTCCAATTTCTATTAAATTTAATTTTTTATGCATTTTGCATGTTTTATCTGATTGAAGGCACCGGTTTATCCATACCCCGATCCTTACTATAGGAGCATCTTTGCTCCATATGAGACACAACCTTATGCCCCACAACCCTATGGAGCACAGCCAATGGTTAGTCTTAGTTCTTCTAATAAAGTGCGATGGCTTCTTGTGAAAACACTTTCTTGATTCGTTGATCATTAAACAATATCTTGTGGCAGGTTCATCTTCAGTTAATGGGGATTCAACAAGCCGGTGTTCCTCTGCCAACAGATGCAGTTGAGGAACCTGTATTTGTCAATGCAAAACAGTATCATGGTATATTGAGGCGCAGACAGTCTCGTGCCAAAGCTGAATCATTAAATAAAGTTATCAGGAATCGCAAGGTATATTATTCTGTGCCCCGTTTGCATATAATTCTTGCTAAATAGAAAGTGGTGTTGGAAGCCACTGGTTTTTTGATGCTGCCATCGATTTTTTGTGGTTTTAGATGTATTGACTCACATTTTCCTGTGCATCCTAGCGTTCCTTCTATGATATACTTGATCGTCATGATCGTCATTTTAAACTTGCAGCCATATTTGCATGAGTCCCGGCATTTGCATGCATTGAGAAGAGCACGAGGATGTGGAGGTCGGTTTCTTAATTCAAAGAAAAGCGAGGACGAACAGAATGAGGTATCATCAGCAGATAAATCACTGTCCAATACCAATCTGAGTCCTGACCAAAAGGATCTCGCTTCATCAGATGGGATTTCCTGAAACTACAGAAATGGCGACTTCTTAGATAGCAGAGGTCTGATGTATATCAGAGACAAATTTCCAACCAATACTAGCCTTAGATGTGGCATTATGTGCTTCAGTCTGGTTCTGCGGAACCCCACAGGTTTTGCGTAGTAGGGTTTGTTAGGAAGGTTGCAAAATGAAGCAGGTAAAATGTAAATTGAAGTGCTTTCGACCATAGTTTTTCTCAGCGTCATCCTTTCCTTCTAGCCTCGGAAAGATGAGATTTTTGTTGTGTGGGCATTTCTTTGTTTTTGTAACGGGTAATGTGGATCCTTAAGAGATTATCCGACGTCATGAGATTTGGTTGGTTGGATTGTTTTATATTTAGCTTGTTACAGATAGAGCGAATGGGTTTTGTCATGATTAAGCGAGGGGAGATTTAACCCAGAGTTGTGTTGCGTATCGCTAGGTCTGGTGAGGAAATGTTGGACACCGTAGTTCGCAGTGTATTTGTATGTAATTATTAAGATATAGACCTTCCTGATATGACATTTAGGTCTTATTTTTGCACATTGAATTGTGATCATTACGCGCAAATTTTCTCCTCCACCCTTATGGTTGATTTTTCCCGCCTTAAAAAGTGTGTATTTTTCATTTGTTTTCTTTAAAAAGTCAATTTCTTGTCTAACCTGCAATTATAGTTTTATTTTTAATTTAATGTTAATAATAGTAATAATTAATTAACATTGAGTTCTAAAATGACGTTGCAATTTTATTCTCCATATGATAAAATAGATAATTATAAATTTTCTTTCGCAAAGTTGAATCCTGTGTAAAAAGATTTTGATTGACAAAGTAAATTATAGAGAAGTATTCTAGTACCTCCGGTCTTAATTATAAGACTTTGTTTATAGTCTACAAATGAGATCTTATAATTAGGACTAAAAGTAGTATAAAATTAAAATTTAATCAAATTTTTACAAATAACTTGCCATGGTTTTTAAATTTAGTTCTTCAACTTTTGACTCCCATGTGAAATTAATTTTTGAGTTTTTACAGTTTCACATAATTTGTACTCAGATTTTAATAGCTTTGTTTAATCATATGCTTATAGTTTATGCTGATTTTTGGCCATCTTTTTTATAGTTTTTATTCATGTCATCAATTCATTATAATTTTACCTTATTTGTAATCAAATTTCATGTGACTGGTTAAAAGAAGACAAATTACAAGAACTTGATTAAAAATGAGGTAAAATTATATGGATCTAGCAAATGTGGGGGAAAATTACAAGGACTTGATTAAAAATCAATGATGCCATAAAGATATTATAAAAAGGGAAAAAAATTTGGACATAATTAAGAATTAAGTGAAACTATAGGGACTCAGATTAATTTTTCTTTAATTTATTCTTAATATGATCTGTCCATAAAATTTTCACAAACATATTGCTTTTCTATTGCAAAATTCTACAAGTATCTATGGCTTGTTAAGATAACTTACCATGATTTTGAATATCACATAAGTTTAAAGATGATTTTTGAATCAAGGGTAATGCAAATAAACAGCCATATGAAGAAGTCCAAGGAAAACCTAACTGGGAAAATACATCTTTTCATTTGATGCATAACTTTTTGTATTTATCAATACTACTTATAAATAGTTGGACATATTTGTTTGCATAATATCCAATGATACATAGTTTTGATTTCAAAAAAGGGCTAGAATAATCTAGCTCAACAATAAATGATATCTTTCCTTCTTCTTTTTTTATTGCATGTACAATAATAAATAAATGGCTTTTTTTTCGTGTATTCTAGTGTTTGAAATCTAAATATCCAAATAAAACTTTTCAAAGAATAATGCATAAATGCATGATTTTGTATTTTAAATTCCAATCTTCCCTTGAAAATTACATAAATATACAAATGCACTATTAACTTTGATGAAATTGAACATCATATAATCAAGTTTGTGTTGCAGAAAAATCAAAGTTGGATTATTGGTATGTTCATGAAAAGCTGCCAAATAGTTAGGGAGTTTGAGGATAATTTAGATGATGAGACGATGAGAGAGGAATAGGCAATGGTGACCAATGAATTGAGATGAGGCAGCAGAGGGTGAAAATGGAGACACGTATTATTGATCCAAACGCAGCAGAGAAGACAAGCACTACCAAACAGAACCCTAAACTATTTCTATCCCTTACGCTATCTTTTATCCACAACCAGACACAACCTCAGCTCTGCACTTTTCTTTTCCCTCCCTGATATTTCCAATGAGCAGAAAATCAACCCTTTTTGTCCATTTCATTCCCTTTTGGATTTTTTGTTTCTTTTGCAAGTATAATTCATAAATATCATGAACCAACAAGTAAAATATTTTTAGATTTTGTCCATTTTGTTGGCAGGTGGAGATTCATGAGCATAATTTAATTCATGTAACTTGCCATGAACATATTAAGAACACTTTGAAATATATTTTTAGCTGTGTATAATATGCTAAATTATTTTGTGGTTTCTTTGATACTCTAGATGTATTTAACATTGTAATATTTTCATGATAAAATTGCATCATAAAGTATTGTAGTGTGATTGGAAAAATATTTCAAAACTTGAATGAATAAAAAATATTTTAAGATACTAGATGTGCATGAAAATATATTTTAAGATAGTAGATAAATAAATCAAAAAATACTTAAGATACCAAATATGTCTAAAATATACTTGCTTCGAAATATTGAATTGACCTTAACCTCTAAAATGTAAAATAAGCGTTAGGACATGGAATTTCAAAAATAATTCGTATGATTCATAATTTTTAAGAGGTAAAAATGAGCACCTTAATTATTTTTTTAATAGTATTTAGTATTTTAAACTAATTTTTAGACATCTAACATCTTAAAGTATTTTTTAATAGCACAACATACTATTCTAAATTTGAGGTGCTCATTGCCACTAAAAAAAATATTTTGTGGGTAAAATTGTACAAAAATTATCTCAGGATATTAAGTATTATTGAAAAATATTTTAGGTGCTAAATGCACTAATAATTAATTTAAAATAGTGGGAATAATTTAAAAAATATTTTAAAATACTGGATACAATTTAACTTTATATTTGATACTGGAGTTTATTTTTCAATAATGACTTTGCACTATTACATATAGAGCATTTGTCTTTTTGTTAAAAGGGAGAAATGAGCAAATTTAAACATAACCGTAATTCCAATATTTTTGCAAAGCTAGTGTGGAATTTCGTGCATTCCACGTAGGATAAAAAGAAATCATTCTTCATAAATAATAAAAAATTTTAAAATTTCTTACATTGTATATTAACAATATGTTACCTCTCATTTTTAATATAAAGACTAGTTTGATATTCAATTTAGTTTTAAATATAAGATTTTAATTTATTTTGTCTCTCATATTTATTTATTTTTTAAAGTAGTTCTTATAGTAGTTGCATATGTTAAAAATTCTATCTAATTTTAGCAGATACACACGATTAGCAATACTATTATAAAAAAGATAACACATATTTATTACAAATAAGTAATTTAATAAATTTTTTAATATATTCAAATTAGTTAATTAATTCTTATATTTAAAATTGAGAATAATAGATAGGTTTGGTTTCTTACGTAATCTTGAAAAGGCTCCAGGAAAAAAAAAGGGGGGGCTAAGTGATAAAATTACTAAAAGGCAATGGTGTACAAAAAACAAAAAAAGAAAAAGAAAAAAGAAAAAAGAAAAAGGGCATTACATGGGAAATGGGATAAATTTTTTGGTGATATGTATTGGACGTTTGTCTTGGGTTAGCCGAAATGGATCTTTTCTTTTTTGATAGTTATGCTGCTTGTCACCCATATTTTCTTTATATACAGTAAAAAGAATATTAAATTTTTGTTTCCTTTTATTCAGAGAACCAAAATCATAAGTAATATTAAAATAAAAATTATTGTGTCACATCCTAATTAATTTTAAAGACGTAATTTTTTAAAATTTTATTCAAAATTTACACGGATATCGTTGGCAAAAAAAAAAAAAAAGCCTACACGGCCATTCTTTGCGAAACAGATGAATTATATAATTTCTTTTTTATTAAAACTAAATAATTTTATTCTTAATTTTTAAATGTATGCAAATTTTTCTTAAAACTAGATAAAAGTTCGGTATGATATAAAAAAAATAAAGAGACGAGCATGATTTATTATTTATTTTTAAAAATAAATTAAAATAGAGTATCCTAATTAATATGTCATAATTAAGATACAAATCATATTCTCCGGCCGGAGAAAAAGCCCTCGAAGCCACCCCCATTGGCATATCATAGCTCAAAGCACAACCGAGAGAGAGGCTCTTCTCCAAACCTTATCTCTTCGGGGCCTCTCTTCTTCTCCCTCACTCTCTGTATTGTTCATCAAAACCTAATCTTGTTCCATTTCCCTCGCTCAAATATACCCACAGTCACCAGAAATGGACTCCGAACGTGCTGCACCAGAAATGGACTCCTATGCCTCCAACCAATCGGGCCCTGCTCCTTCATCTTATTCTGTTGATGACTGGGATAAAGAAATTTTGAGTCAGAAGCAAACTACCGGTGTTGTGGATGCTGATGATAACAAGGATACTAATGTTATTGTTAATGGCGGCGGTGATGATGGCGGGTCCGATAATGATGGGTTCGTGAGTGGCGGTGAGGAGTTTGAGACGCCGTCCGCGGGGCCAGTTCTTATCTATGCAGATGAGAAACCCGTGAAAGGGGAAGTTGTTCGTGCCGCTCTCGTGAATTCTGAGGAATTTTTCACGCCAAAGTCTGGGAGGCCTATAGCCAAGGTGTCAGCGGATGATGACGAAGATGACCCTTTGGGAAGTGGTAAATTGGAGCAAGGCAGTGATGATAATTTGAATTTAGCTGAAGAGGCTATGGGGGAGAAATTTGAAATTGGAGCATCGGCGGAGGAATTGAGGGGGGATATTGTGCAAATGGAGTCCCAAAAGGATTTGAATATCGGTGAGGTGGTGAAGGAGACTGGTTTCGATCGTAGCCACGTGGAATCTGCTCAACCTTCCGGTGACATCAATGATATGGGGTCTGAGGGCGGAAAAGTGGAGGGAAGCATAGACTCTTTGCTTAAAGGCGGAAATATTGCTGAGCAGAATGGGGTAGAATTGCACAACTTGAAGGATGAGGAGGCTGAACAAAAGCAGAACAATGAGCTCGTAGATGAAACACCGCAAGTGACTGCAGTTGAAGCTGACAGTGCTGCTGGTGCTCAAGGGGTGATAGCAGGTAACACTAACACCCGTAGTTGTCAAACTTACCATTTAGATTATTTGGTTGTAAATCATCGTATTGTAATTCTGTTGAATTTGATGATATCAAATGTACACGTGCAGTGGAGTCAATTGTTGATACTTCACAGGGGTCTGGAGCCGCTGTTGTCGGTGATAAGGAGGATACTGGGGTCTCTGAAATTGAAGGGCTAGCTGCTCCGGCTGGAGGTATTATCCTGGATCATGGGTTTGATTCAGCTGAAGGGGCTGCTGAGGAACCTTCTGGTGAGTTTGCGGCATTGGATCCTAAGTATGGCCAGAATATTGGTAGTGTAGTCAATGGTGACAGGAAGCCTGCGGAGAGGAAGCTAGATGTTGATTCTCTGGAAAAGAGTGAGAAGTTGGATTTTGATAGTCATGTTGATGCAGAGGTGAACGCTCCCCAAGATGATATAAATGTAGAGGCTCAAGCTGATGAGGAGGAAACTAGCAGGCATGTCAACGGCTCTGGTGAATCTCATGCAGCTGAACATGTGGATCCTAATTCTTCCTGGAGAGAAGCAATGAGACAAGATGAGGATGATGAGGAAAAGCATCATCTTGGTGCTGGAGAGCATGATGGTTCGGTTTCAAATCAGGAGGCTGAGGGTATGATTTTTGGGAGCTCCGAAGCCGCAAGGCGGTTCTTGGAGGAGTTGGAACAGCATTCAGGTGCTGACTCATACTCTGGTGCTGAAAGTTCACGAGAAGTCTCACAGAGAATTGATGGTCAGATTGTGACTGACTCAGATGAAGAAGTAGACACTGATGAAGAAGGGGATGGAAAAGAGTTATTTGATTCTGCTGCCTTGGCAGCTCTTCTAAAAGCAGCAACTGGTGGTGGACAAGATGGTGGCAATATCACAATAACCTCTCAAGATGGATCAAGGCTTTTCTCTGTTGAGCGCCCCGCTGGCTTGGGACCATCACTCCACTCTGGAAAACCTGCTGCCCGGCCAAATCGTGTTAGTCTTTTCACTCCTCCCAATCTCAGAGCTGGTGCTGATTCTGATAGCAGTTTAAGTGAAGAAGAGAAGAAGAAAGTGCAGAAAGTGCAGCAAATCAGGATTAAATTCTTAAGACTGCTTCAGAGATTGGGTTTTACTACAGAAGAATCTATAGCAGCTCAGGTTCTATCCCGATTGACACTTGTTGCAGGTAGGCAAGGCGGGCAACTATTTAGCTTGGATGATGCAAAGAGGAGTGCTTCCCAGCTTGAATCTGAAGGAAAAGATGATTTGGAATTCTCCCTGAACATACTAGTTATCGGCAAAACAGGTGTGGGTAAGAGTGCTACCATAAATTCCATTTTTGGTGAAACAAAGACCAGCATTAATGCATATGGACCTGCCACAAGTGCTGTGACGGAAATTGTTGGGATGGTAGAAGGAGTGAAGATAAGAATTTTCGACACCCCAGGCTTGAAATCTTCTGCCATGGAACAAAGCATCAATAGAAAAGTCTTGTCTATGGTGAAGAAGTTCACAAAAAAATCCCCCCTTGATATTGTACTCTATGTGGATCGTTTGGACACACAGACAAGGAATCTCAATGACTTACCATTACTAAGATCGATCACTAATGCCCTTGGTGCTTCAATCTGGCAAAGTGCTATAGTCACTCTGACTCATGCTGCTTCTGCTCCTCCTGATGGGCCATCGGGTTCTCCACTTGGTTATGATGTATTTGTTGCTCAACGATCTCATATAGTTCAACAAAGTATAGGACAAGCCGTTGGTGACCTGCGACTCATGAATCCCAGTTTAATGAATCCAGTTTCTCTGGTTGAAAATCATCCTTCTTGTCGAAAAAATAGAGATGGTGAAAAGGTGCTTCCTAATGGTCAAAGTTGGAGACCACAATTGTTGCTCTTATGCTACTCCATGAAGATTCTTTCTGAAGCTAGTAACCTATCTAAAACTCAAGATAAATTTGACCACAGAAAACTTTTTGGTTTTCGTGTTCGCTCTCCTCCACTTCCATACCTGTTGTCATGGCTGCTGCAGTCACGTACCCACCCAAAACTCCCATCTGATCAAGGTGTTGACAATGGTGATTCGGACATTGAGTTGGCTGACTTGTCCGATTCTGATATAGATGAAGATGAAGATGAATTTGACCAGCTCCCTCCGTTTAAGCCTCTTAAGAAATCTCAGATTGCAAAGCTTAGCAGAGAGCAGCACAAAGCATATTATGAGGAGTATGAATATCGGGTGAAACTTCTCCAGAAGAAGCAGTGGAAAGAAGAGTTGAGACGGATGAGGGAGATGAAGAAAAAAGGTAAACCTACTTCAAATGATTACAATTACTTGGAGGAAGAGGATCAGGAAAGCGGAGGTCCGGCCACTGTGCCAGTTCCCTTGCCTGATATGGTCCTCCCCCCGTCTTTTGATAGTAGCAATCCAGCTTACAGATACCGTTTCCTGGAGCCAACTTCCCAGCTCCTGACAAGGCCAGTGTTAGACACCCATGGTTGGGACCATGATTGTGGGTATGATGGTGTAAACATTGAACAGAGTCTAGCCATTATCGACCGATTCCCAGGTGCAGTCACTGTTCAGATCACTAAGGATAAGAAAGACTTCACCATCCATTTGGATTCCTCAGTTGCTGCAAAGCATGGAGAGAATGGATCCACCATGGCAGGATTTGACATACAAAACATTGGAAAGCAGCTGGCATACATAGTCAGGGGGGAGACAAAATTCAAAAACTTCAAAAGAAATAAAACTGCTGCTGGGGTATCTGTGACATTTTTGGGTGAAAATGTGTCCACTGGGCTGAAAGTTGAGGACCAGATAGCTCTGGGGAAACGCTTGGTGTTAGTAGGTAGCACTGGGACTGTCCGGTCTCAGGGAGATTCTGCTTATGGTGCCAATGTTGAAGTGCGTCTCAGAGAGGCAGATTTTCCAATTGGGCAGGATCAGTCTTCACTCGGTCTTTCTCTGGTGAAGTGGAGGGGAGACTTGGCTTTAGGGGCAAATTTTCAGTCCCAATTTTCTCTTGGACGAAGTTACAAGATGGGTGTCCGTGCGGGATTGAACAACAAGCTCAGTGGACAGATCAGTGTGAGAACAAGTAGCTCAGACCAGCTTCAGATTGCGCTTGTTGCCATTCTTCCAATTGCCAGAGCAATCTATAGAAACTTCTGGCCCGGGGCTAGTGAGAAGTATGCCGTCTATTAAATTTTGTTTGCTTTCATGCTACTAGTTCAAGAAGTAGAATATGAATTTAGCATAGCTACTTGCTACTTGCATCCTCTCCAATAATGAATTAGTTATTCATCTTGTTTAGACCAATAGATTTCCTACTATTTTGGGGTGATTGTAGTGGAACTGAGACCAAACCACGAGGGAATTTATTCATTACTGCTGATTTGTTTCCTGTTATTTCTTCTTCATTGCTAATAAGAGTTTGAAATTGTCCGAGATACTTAGGACACAGCTGCATGTTTGGTTGTACCATGAGCTTGGTGGGAAGAGCTGCATGAACCGTGTCATAGAAATTTGTTTCTGAACCTTTTTTTCCGTAGCTTATTTATTGCACATTCCCGTTTTACGTCCCTTGTAGAAGACTCGTGTGAGTTTGTTACCTCCTGTTTGCTATTGAGTATTTGCTTCCAAGACAGTTATTTTCCAATCAGTGGAAGATGATGCAGGACACCCACCTGCTATGTTATTAGATGAACCCAATCATTGGTTAGAATTATTCCCTCTGCTTTGTTTGATGGCCTTGTGTAATTAGCAGACCTTGCTTGGTGGCTATAGTGTAAGGGCCATGCATAGCGCCCATCCGTTGCATGAAGTACAAAAGCGTCAACGATATATGCTATTTTAGCTATGTGCATTATTTGAAGAATTGAAGTGCTAATAACGAACACATGTTGGCTTCATGTCCCGAATTCGCGTGGGGATATCCTGCTTTCCCCGGTTTAGGAGAAATTGCCACAGGCTCCCCGGTCACCCTTAAGAAATAAAGAAAAGTGGGAAAGGTTGCTTCATGTTAAGATAACGCAGATCAATTTATACATATATATTTGTTGTTCTTGCTGGGAAATTTATGTGTATGTGTATTAATGTTAATTCTTTCAACCCCCTCCCCTCCTTCATATGTTTATATCCAATGGCTTTCGTATTTCTTTTCTGTGGTAACGGTAAATTTGCAATGAAAAATTGGAGGGACGGCAAATTGACATGTTTGTAGACTCCATGGTCTTCTAAGCCGTCCCTTCGATTGGAGGGTTCTTCATTAACAGCTCTTACTATGAGTTTAAACTTTTTTGTTTTTTCTAGTAGTTATATCGTCTTCGTTCATGTTGTAGCTTTATTGTTGGGTTTGGGCTGTTTATAACCTTATATTTAACTTCTGCTTCTGCGATGCCTGTGAGCTGAAAATTTAAGTCGCCCCATTTTTTTTTTTTTCCTTACTCGAATAGTACGAGGTTTTCCATTTCACAAGACAACTAATACAAGCAAGGTCACAGACCAAACAGATAACATATGGATCAACCACTTCCCACATTCCGACATGTACAGTACAGGCAAAAGCGCAACGCAGAAGAGACGCAAGAACGGCATTTCGTTAAAGATTATTAGAAAACCCGTAATTACTTTTAGTATACTGATCACGCTAACGTGTTGGTACTATTTTCAAGTTTGATTAGTCTGCACAATTATTATTCGATGAATTATATTGAAGAAAAAGAGGAAAAAATTGGCCTAAAACAAGAAATGAAAGAGGGAAAAAAGATAATCGAAAAGGGCATGATGAGAATATAAAAATATAAATAAATCCTGCATAAATTCAACTCTTTGGAGTTAAAAGCACTAAACAAGTAATTAATTTGATATTATAGAAACTGAATTTATTAAACTGAAGCTGTTATATATACTCAAAATTGGTCAATAAATGCATAAAGCCAATTGTCTTGCAGGTTAGAAAGTGGGGATTGAGGAAACTGAGAACCAATAATGCAGAGGAGAGCCAATAATTAGATGAGTCAATTAATATTTCAATCAACATGATTAATTATAGGGCTTTGATATGAAACAAGGGTCGTCAAAAATTCAAAAAGAGAACAATGAATAATGCGGTTTTGTTGTTTGGATTATGTGTGATTGTCAAAGGGAGAGTCCATGCATTAATCATATCACACACACACACATAGTTAGAAGCAAGCCTGCCTATATAAATAGAGCCATAGGATCTGTCTTGTGTTGTAAAACAGAACTGAATGATTTTTCGTTGGAGTGTTTCCTCTTTACCAGAAGTTATTGAAGAATGAATCTGAAAGGACTGGTTCAGACACACTTGTCCACCTATCTATGAATATGATTCCATTCTTATCCTTCACAGTTCACACAAAACAAACAAACAAGCAAAAGTGAAAGAGGAGAGAGCACAAATAAACATGTTTGGGAATCTTTAGAGACGGATCAGAATTTGAGCAATCTTACTTTTGACCTCAACAAACTTATTCATCATTTGCAGGCACTCTCTCCTGCTCAGAGACTCAGCAGAACCACCCACCAACCCCACAATAAAGCTCTCATTCATTTCCCTTTCTCTTCTCTTCTCACTGACGACTCAATTTTCTCACTCTTTCACCTTTTTTTTCTCTCCTTAGCTTTTCTTTTTTTTTTAATTATTATTATTTTCATTTCTTACATATTCTTTCTTCACATCAAACATTTCTGTTTCTCATTCTTTCTTGTACATGACATATCTAAATTCTCTGAATCATTTACCCCCAAATGGTTCCAGTTTCTTGTGTGATTATGGCCCCAAGAATTGCCTCAACATTACCGCTTTCCTTTTTTATCTTTCGAGAATTACTATAAGATCTCAAAATTGGGATGTAATAACGAAAAATCTCCTCACAAATAAGCAATATGTTATAATAAATTTCGGTATAAAAATGATAAATTTTTTTATAATTATTTTTTTCCTTAAAAATTTATAGTAATTCTTCCTTTTTTCCCCCTAAAGCACAAGAAGTGTTTTTGCCCACAATAAAAACTATAATCTCTCGTAAAATACCAAAGACAAATGGTAGGTTTTTCTCAATTAAATTCGTTACATGCGTGATAATTATAACTTTATTAATATTAATAATTAAAATATGAACATGATTTTTGCAACATGAATTCTACATATGCACCCCGTCGAAAACATCTAGTTGTGAACTTGTGGTTACTATATAAAGAAAAGAAGATATGTATGAATTTTTTTTTTATGTTTGTGAAATATATAATTATTTCTTTCATGGACAACCAATTATCAGAAAATGAAAATATTTTAGATTATGATTATTAATGTTAATAAAGGACAAAAGAAAAGGGAAAAGCGGTGAGGTTTGGATGAAAGACATGATTAGATGGGCAGCTGGTTACCGAAATACTTACGCATACAATGTTCATACTAAAGGCTCTACTTTTTGAGACAGTACGTAATTATATAATAATTATCTGATTTTTTTTAATAGTAAATAAATAATACTATAATCCCATGCATTGCTTATCAAAAGCAGAATATCTCCGAAATAATTAAGTATCTGCCTATTCATTTCTATTATGCCAAGCATCACGCATGCCATGTGGGATACATATTCTACAATAGTTTATTTTATTTTGAATTAGAATAATTTAAAATAAGCAGAATATAACGTGAAACAAAATTAAAAAACTATAATTAATGTTTAACATATTCAATTAAAATCAAAGAAAAAAAAGCTTAAAACTGATTTATTCTGTCTTAAAATTTAATAATTTTTAACTTTACTCGTACTTTATATAATAGGCTTCGCAAGAAAATAATAATCTAAATAATAATAAATAAAGGACAAAATGATATATTTGTGTCAAAAAATTTAATAATGTAACTTGTAAATAAGACTAGAAAATCTTCACCCTTTGAGTTATAATTTATAAATAGAATCAGACAAATAATTTTCATTGCAAATGACTAAAGGAAATGTTTTGGAGAAATATAAATACATATTTTTTTTATAAATAATTAATTTAACTAATTTTTTAAATTTTTACAAATTAGTTATCAAATTCTTATAATTATGATAGGAAGGATTATAATATATATATATATTCAATGTAAAGGATGAAAGTTATATAATTGCATGTCTTTTGCTTTCAATGGGATAGTCTCAAAATTACATTAATGATAATGAAAATTAAAGCTTAGCCTGATGATATATATATATATATATATATATATATATTTAATACATTTCTTAGTTGATGAATTGTTGTGTTGGAGGGATGGGTATAGCAACTTATAAAAGCAAGATCTAATGGGATATAGCAGGACTTTTGGAGGGACTTTTTGAAAGTATTATGAAGAGGAGTAGTAGAATTAAACAAATAAATAAATGGAGATGTAATGATGAAGAGGGATAAGAGATGAAAATGGGGAGAGACATAATTAGGTGAGAAATATATGAGATTTGGGCTCATCACATGTTCCTTTCTGCATTTCTATGTCTGCCTTTACACCTCTTCTCTTCTCAATGAATCAAAAGCGCAGAGAGAGAGAGAGAGAGAGAGAGAGAGAGATGTAAAATAGACGCAAAGTCATATATATATCTATTTATATTATGCTATGCACACTGTTCCAGTGTGAGTGAGAAACGGTGCTGTGTGGGGCCTTTCCTCTCTCTATGAGTTTTTCACACTCTTTGTCTTTGTCTTTTCCATTTCCAAAAATTTACAATAAGAAAGGAATAAGATCGATCGTATATCAAGAGTGGTGATATGGTAATTAAGCTGGAATGAAACATGTGAGGAATTGGAAAAATAGGAAAACGTAAATTAGATGGATCTTACGAGGCCATGTTGTCTGTCATATGTTTGGAAGGGATGGAATAAAATAAAAGAGTCTGATCGACTATATATAGAGAGTGAGTCTGTCTGTATTATGTATGTATGCATGTTTTATTCTCTTTTAGGAGTTTATTTCTTGTTAAAAAAAGAAGTATGATATGATGATAGACATCAATAAATATATAACTCGATTGATTTCTAAGATGAAGAGCCCAGCCACAACAGGATGCTGCAGTAGCATGGAAGTCCTTCGTGCAGTGGAAGGATTGCCTGGTTGATGGCATCTCTTTGTTGGTGGTTGTTTATACAACAACAACAAAACCATGAGGTTGAGTTCAACGAAAGAGCCAGTTTCTTAACGTGATGAAATAAAATTGAATTCTGATCGGAACAGGTGTTTACATTTAGTAGTTAATAATATTCAGAATATAATTATTTTTAATAGGAGGAAGATACTTATTAAAATTAATTAAATATATACATATATTACTTCTGGTCCTATTTATAAGAACTCGTTTGTACAAACAGGATCGGAGGTAATATTATATTATAAACAAGAGAATAGAATAGCAGTGGGGAAAGAAGAGATGGATTGGATAGAAAGGAGGGCCCTCGCATGAACTCAACATATGCAAGTGGACCTGACCCACTCCTGTCCCTTCTCTTCCGTAAACCTTCTCTCTTCTCTGCTGTCCACTCACACACACCTCTCTTTATATATACAACATTAAATTCAAGGACTATAAGGCAATTTATTCTCCAAACAGACATTTATGAGCAATTTTTCTTGTATACATACACAGGAAAATTTGGTTACATACGAGGAGACGAGCATTATACATACTTAACAGTTATTAAGGAATATTAATGTACATGGTATCCCAAAATACAAATATATATACCTACGTACGTGCTGTATGTGCGTTGATAATATATAATTTAACCCATGATGACGGGATAATGTATATAATGATAAAAAACAAAAGATCAGGAGTTTTGATTCTCATACATGAATTCAATTTAATTATACTCGAATTAAGCAATATTGAATGTGGCCTGGCTCCAGATACCAATCATCCAAAGCAGTTCTCTCAATAGAATTCATCATATTTTACAGCATGATATATATATATATAGGGATTTTCTTTTATTGATATATATATATATATAAGTATACATAAATCACCTGACTGTGTATATCTGTCGTTGGACGACTTGGTCTTATTATACCCAGCTTAGCATAGATTAGAGGACGACGAAGAACAAGTTTAGCTCCTGGCCTGTGCACCCTGAGGCTTTGGATGCTTTAAAGATGCCATACCATGCGTAAGAGCCTTTTGTATGTAAAAAGTCAACGTCGTGAAATGTGACATGAAAAGTCAACCGCTTTTCAGAGGCATTGCCTTTATTATTGTCTTTTTCATGTGTGTTTCGTATTATAAATGCTTGTTGGATCCTTATGAATAAAGGCAATTAAAGAGGGTCTGTGGGGAAACACTCTCAATTGTGGCCAATTGGTTTGGTGATGTGGTCGATATCCCTAACATTATTCCATCTTAACCACAACATTATTATTAAATAATATACTACCTCCGGTCTTTAATATAAGATCTCGTTTTACTTGTATTTTGATCCTAAATATGAGACTCAAATCCACTTTATTTCTCATATTTATGTATTTTTTCCTGAGGTAGTCCTTCTAACAATGATAGTTGTAGCCAACACTCTTGATTAGCAAGGATATTTTAAGAAAGTCAACACCTATTTATTACAAATAATTAACTTAACTTATTTCTTTGATATCTTCAAAGTAATCAGCTAGCTGTTATAATTAGGACGGACGTAGTATATATGCTTTATTACTTATAGGGTTTAGATTCTATATATATAGCCAACTTGAAACTCTTTGACTTACTCAGCACTTCATCTTCTATCAAAGCTTTTGGATTCTCTATAATTACGTAAAGCATTTGTGTTTTAAGCCACTATCATATTTCATTATATTAAATTAACATCTCCTCTTCCTTCTTAAGTAGTTAATTACATAAGACTGATGAAAATCCTAGGTATGCATGCCGCGTTATATATTTCATATATATATATATATATATATTACTCACTTCATCATGACGATGCATGTGAAATTATCACTACGCTTCATATTTATGTAATAGATTTCCCCCTTTATACGCGCAAAATTTTGTAACGGATAGACTATAATTATACCACATGATCAGGCAAATAATTTCAACTATTAAACCTTCCATTGGTTTTTCCACCTCATCTCTCTCTTAATAACATACGTACATAAAACAGCTAGCTCATCTCGATATCGCTCCCTTTTAATTCATATCACTGCCAATCCTATATAAAACGAACAAATATATATTGATATAGCGATAAAACTCAATGGTTAATTTATAAGAATGAAATATGTATTATGTTATACTGGTGTGTTTGTGTGTGTGGTTGCTAATAATTAATTACTTCCATTTTGCTTTTCGAAAGCAGATACATGTAAATGTAATAATTATGAGAAGCATTTGCAATCTATCATGTTTCCATGAGCACTTAAGGGATAATAGCACTGAGCACATACACATCAAACTGTATATAAAAGTAGTTGCGAGAAACTTATTTATTTGATTTTTGGTTTTGATTTTTATCATGGTTTAGTTTTTTGCTTTTGATTTTTAACACAAATAAAACTCTAAACACTATGTTTATGCTGGTTGGTACAACATGGAAAAGCAACAAGGGTTAGCATCAATATTTGTTTGTGATTTATTTGATGCTCCAAATATGCATACATGTCTCCATGAATCATTATCTAACAAATAACAGCTACCTGAAATCTTGATCTATATTAATGTATAATTTCATTTAATTTTTATTCAAATGTCTCTTTGATCTGCTCGATGTGATGAGACTTGAAAAATAGGATCAAGCTAAGCGAGAAATAATAAGAATGGCTTTTAGATTGAACGCAGCACACTCTAAATATTAATAAATGAATGTGAGACCAAAGTGCAATTAATTAAGGATGATGAGTCAAAAATTGTGACACACAAGCAAATTAAATTGCATCACTCTATAGTTTTACCAAATTAGGGTACACAGACAACGTTGGTTGACTGACAATAATAGGCAAATTAAGTTGATTAATTTTTACGCACGGGTATATAATTAATATGCATGCATGCAGATGAGGAAGAACGTTCGTTCTTTAAAAAATATACAAGATTCATTCATTTAATTAGTCTTTTACCAAATAAGTCCAAACAAAAAGTGGTGATAAATTATATCTCTATAATAATGAATGGTATACCAGTAATGTCGCAAAATGCTTTTAATTTTAAACCTCATATACTTAAACTCCTGAATATGTAGTAAAGGGGGAAAAATGTCTCATAATTACAGCATACTAATGCTTTGTTTGGTTGGAAGGTTTTTGGGAAGAGGGGAGAAGAAATTGTATTTGGTTTAGAAAAATAGAAGGGAGGATAGGAAAAAAAATTTGTCTTTTAGTGCTCCATTCTAAATTTAGGGTTTTTGGGAGGGGAGAGAAATATTATTTCTTATTCTGACTAAATTATCTATATTAGTTTTTGAATATTCCAAGTTTCTTCTTTTCAATAAAAAAGTTTTTTTTACTCTTTACCTTTTTTCTAGCTCTTACTATTCTTCTACAGATTTTTTTTTACACTCCTCAAAGATTCTTTTTTTCTCTCCATATTTTCTTTCTCTGATTTTATCATTTTCCACGCTCTTTACCATTAATCTTTCCCATTTTTTCCCCTTGCCTGATCCCCCACCTCATTCATCTTATCATTATTATCAGTATTTTTTATTCATTTATTCTGTATAAAATTATTTTTTATTGATTTATATGAGTTGAATTTGTTGAAATCTATTAAAATGATATTATCAATCACCAAATTTATTGATATGTGTCCATATATACCTATTTTAATTCACTTTCATTTTTTACACAACTCTGTGTATTATCCAATTAAACATGTGAGGCTGCGCATATTATATAATTAATGACGGAATAGTTTAAAACTTGTAGCATAAATGTATTTATAATTTATATAATATGCTAAAGATTATAATATATTTTTTAATTGACACTTATTTTGATATGTGATTATTTATAATCTATTTGTTATGCCTTAAGATATCTGTTTTTTTCGTAATAAAATAATAAAGAAGTTTAAATAAAAAGATAAGGATATATTTGTCAACTTAAAATTAGCTCTCCTTCCTTCTCCTCCTAAACCAGACAAAAAATCTCCCATCCACTCCCTTCCCTTCCAATCAAACAAAACTCATAATCTCCCCTCCCCTCCTCTCCCCTCCTCTTAATTCACCTCCCCTCCCCTCTAATCCATTGAACCAAACAAAGCGTAAACATAGTGAGTCACTCACTTTGTTATATGTATAGAGATTCAATAATTTAGAAGGCAAGACTTCTAGTGATTGATTGCGTTAATTAGTGTTTGTAGTCTATAAATGAGATTTTTTAATTAATACCAGATTATATACTAAATTTAAATTAAGCCTCAGAGTCTTCTTCTAGTCCACCCTGCGCCTTTAAACAGGAGCACACCAGTATATACGTTTCCATTTTCATTTCTATCGATAACGGGATAACGGGTCCTCATCATTTTAATTGTAATCAGAGAGAATTACAATAAGGTCTCAAATAAGGAAAACAATTAAAAAACAAATCCCAGAAGTGTCATTATTTACTAAAGAACTTATTATTATAGACTGTTGAGATTGTTATTAGAATTTTTTGATAATTATTTTTCTTTTGTAGGATTTAATTGTAATTCCTCCTTGTAATTATAATTAATATTCCTTCAATCTTAAATATAGGATCTATTTTGTAATATAAATTATACTACAAAAAATGAATTCTATATTTAGACCTGATGGAGTGCTATTTTATGTCCCTGGCCTCTTCATGAACGTAAACTCGTAAACTACATATTCCAATCAAGTACGCGGGGCTAAAATCAAATTTAAGTACAGGAACTACGAAGTAAGGGGAAAATAATTCTGAAAGTGGACAATTTTTGGATGGGGGGTTGAAAAGGCGGATAATGCTTTTAATGATCGAGGTATAAATGAAAACACATCAGATAAAACAAAATGTTCCTATTCGGTGTAAGTAAATGGACTCAATGAAAGTAAAAACTTTTTGGGTAAGCATTAAGTCAAATCCACCAAACCTGCAACCTTTAATACCCAGCACAGCAAATATTTGTCGGATTCCTTTTGTCTATGGTATATATAGAGAGAGAGATGAGCATTACACTATATAAACACCATCACATGCATTCATGCCATGTATGGTGGCACATCATATCATCACACACACGCATATATAATATAATGAAACATGCCGTGGTGGAGGTAGGGGGAGGGAGAGAGAGAGAGAGGCTATACACAGTGCTGCTGCATCTTTTTTCTGTGGAGAGAGAGATAGAGAGAAGAGGAAGGAGCAGAGACTGGCCTTCAATATGGACAACACCTGACGCTTGTCTTGTTTGTGTTCTTCATTTTCTATTCTCAACCACATTTTGTATGACATTACTTTTTTTTTCAGAAAAATATAAAATAAGTATTTCGTAATCTACTGCCATAGAAATTAAATAATACAGGGAGCCGTATAAACAATCCAACCTATCTGTATATAAATGCACAAATCCACTTTCATTGGCAATTAAAAATTAAGCAATAGCGAAAGAAACTTTGAGTTTCAGATAAATTACACATATGAGCGATAAAGTTTTGATACATACATATGTTTGTACATGATATTGATGATGCTTCACATTGAAATAAATGTTTAAGAAATTATGTAGGTATTTTTTTCCAAATAATACAAAAAGAAAAACCATTTTTGTCCTGCTTCCAGTACGTGCAGTGCTGAGCTTTGTCTCGGCTCGTCCATTCTCATCCTATTGCTAAATCTTTGCTTGCTGTATTTTATTTTCTGCATCACACGTTTCGAAAGAGGGGAGAGAGGGAGAGAGGGAGAGATGGTGTGCCTTTGTAAGAAAATTTTTTAAAGAAAAAGGTAAAGTGAAGGAGCCACTAGCGGTTCGTTTGCCATTTGATTTATTTATTTTTTTTAATATGTTCCAGTTTTTTAATCAACTTTTTCCCACTCTTTACATCAAGACACAATAAAATCACACAAATAGTCGCTCTTGCTTGCTCTGGTTTGGCCCCCCGTTCCATCTCTTTCTTTGGGTTTGGTTCTCTCTCTCTCTCTCTTTCTGGTTCTCTCGAGATTGGCGTCTAAGATAGAGACCAAGGAACCCCGTCTGGTTTGTTCTTTTCCAACTTCAATTTTTGAGGGAAGTCTTCACTATCAGATGAAGGAGAGTGGAGGCTCTCTTGGAGAAGAGAGCCTGCCCGATAACACTGCCACAGAAGACGACCAAACCAAAAAACACTACTAGCTTTTTTCAAATCCCATTTTCTGTTTCAGCACTTCACTGTGTGTTTCTGAGCCTTTCTTTCTGAGACGGTTCTTTCTTTTATGGCTCTTTCTATGCACAAAGATTCACCCAGCAAGCAGATGGACTCGAGCAAGTACGTGAGGTATACACCTGAGCAGGTCGAGGCTTTGGAGAGGGTATATGCAGAATGCCCAAAACCTAGTTCTTTGAGGAGACAACAGCTCATTAGGGAGTGTCCTATACTTGCTAACATTGAGCCGAAACAGATCAAAGTTTGGTTTCAGAACCGCAGGTAAAGCAGCTCAAGAGTGCGCGTTTGATGCTTGTTGTTGAGTTCATTTTGATGCTTTACTTTTATGTGTTCTTTTCCATCATGCATCCCTTTTTTCACCTTTGCATCTGGGTTTTGCAGCCAGGAAAGTGAGGGAGATATGTGAAAGTTTTCACTTTAAATCACATAAATTTTCCTCTTTTTGCAATATAAAGTTTAATCAACCATCTTGTTTCTCTTAGGTTATGTTCATACTAGTGTTGTTGCCTTTCTTGAGAATCTGTTTCAGAGCAGAATGTCGGAAGAAAATGTTTTTTTTTGGGGACTTATTCTTAAAGATTCTTGTTTTTCAATGTTCTCTTTTTGTCCTGAAGGCTGAAAGGTTGATTTTTTGTGGCTATCTCTTTTCTTCGCTCATGTTAAAGATCTTATGATTCTGTTAGAGAAACATTTCTTCGTTTCACAGATTAGTTTATCATCACCTTAAAGATGAAGATCTACTGGGAAAGTTACTTCCTTTTGTCATTTTCCTTATACAGATCTCAGTTCTTCTGATGAATGATATTATGTAGGAAGGATTAATTATTTTGGGCTGATTAAATGGAAGACAGCGACAGCTGATCAATCACATTTTGCTGTTTCCACGCTTAATTTTTTTGTCCCAGTCATCATTTTGGTCATTTAATGATGTTGCTGTAAAAGATGCTGTAACAGAAATGTTTCCAGAACAACCATGAGTAAAAATATTTATTATTTTAAAGTCTTGAGAGGACAAAAGCGTTGTGAGGAGTACTGTTTGAACAGGAGTGAGGAAGAAAATTTTTAAATTTGCTTTATAATTGGTATTTCTGATTTCTGATTCTAAGTAAATTTAAATTTAAATCCAAAATCTTTTACGATGAATATTGATAGTTTAATTTATACTTTATGTTTTTCAGTTATATGTATGTTTTTCTCAATGTGGATGGGTGGTTATGGATTTGAATGTGATAAGGGGGTAATGACGGCTGATTTTGAGGCTTTTCCGCTCTAGCTAATTTTTACTTTTGACTCGTCAATTTTTAATTTTTAGTTTTCATTTAATTTTTAAATTTTTAATGAACAAAATATTAATGAAATTAAAAATATGCTTTATTTGTATAACCTTAAAATGTTTCTTGTTCTCTCTGCTTGACTGATGATTTTCTCATGCCATCCTAAAGATGGAAACGAGGAAATAAATCTCAGATTTGCTACTCTATTTCATCTCAAAGCAAACTGTTTGAAATACTGTTTTGCTTTATTCAGCTCCAAAAAAAAAAAACTGTTTTGCTTTACGCTTAGAATTCCTATACCTGAGCTTTATACTTACATTTACATTAGATATAAACGTTTAATCTTCTCGATCTTGTTGCCATAGGAGGGCGTATAAAAAGATAATGATGGTCCATAGCCAAAATATGGAAATGTTGTTGGTTTCGTGATATTGGCGAAAGCTTCACTGTATCTTTATGGATTTCAATTTCTCTTTATCACTGCCCAATGTTTTTGTTCCATCCTTAACATGTAAGAAGGTGACCAAAAACCTTGTTTGTTCTTTAAAATAATTTAGTTACACTTATCGAGTGTTGAGAATGACGTATTAGTTTGTTGTTTTATTGAAATGATATATTCTTTTGTTATTTTGGTCAGTTTAGCAAAATTGTAAATGGGTGATTATGTTTTTGCAGATGTCGTGAAAAGCAGAGGAAGGAATCTTCACGGCTGCAGACAGTAAACAGGAAGCTCACTGCAATGAACAAGTTGCTAATGGAAGAGAATGATCGACTGCAGAAGCAGGTGTCACAGTTGGTGTACGAAAATGGATATATGAAACAACAGATACATACTGTAAGACCTTCTCCTTTGTTTGGTTGTTAGTGTTTTCATCTCATTCACTGGTTGGTTTATGAAGTATTGTTCCGGCCATCATGCTTCACTCCCTCTGAAGGTATTGTTCATTGGGGAATCTGATTTACTGGTTTCTTAACAGGCATCTGCTACTACTACAGACAATAGCTGTGAGTCTGTGGTAATGAGTGGTCAACAACAACAGCAAAACCCAACACCTCAGCATCCCCAGAGGGATGCCAATAACCCAGCTGGGTAATTAACTTCTAATCCGTTTTCACACTAAAGGATGAAAATTAGGCGCAGCTTTTTAGATTGTTTTTTCTAGGTTTTTCAGTTAATTATGACACACGGCTATCCTTCATACCTGAGTATGACATCAAAAAAGGTTCTGCATGTTCTGTTTTTGTTGTTCAAGTGGATAATAAACGCCTAAGGAACTTAAGTTTTTCTTTTAATTCCTTGAGTGAGTTTACACGAATGCCTAAACCTTTTAACTTTTCAGTCTTCTGGCGATAGCTGAGGAGACCCTGGCAGAGTTCCTTTCCAAGGCTACTGGAACTGCTGTCGACTGGGTCCAGATGATTGGGATGAAGGTATGACTTCTTTAAGGATTCTTTACCAGTTTACTTTATGCTTGTATATGTCATTGAAATTCTTGTAATTGAGAATATTTGTCTTTCCTCATTTTTGTTTTCTACATTATGTAGCCTGGTCCGGATTCTATTGGAATCGTAGCTGTTTCCCGCAATTGTAGTGGAGTAGCAGCACGAGCTTGTGGCCTCGTGAGTCTAGAGCCCACGAAGGTATGTATGTATAGTTTTGGTTTGATGCAAGTTTTCTGTGTTTTGTCTTTAGTCTCGCTTGTGCAGTACTTTTGTTTGATTATTACATGATTGCATGATAATTCATCTCAGGTTGCTGAGATTCTTAAAGATCGTCCATCTTGGTATCATGATTGCCGCTGCCTGGATGTGTTGAGCATAGTCCCCACTGGGAGTGGAGGGACAATTGAACTCTTGTACATGCAGGTATAGTGAATGAGTTGGGCTATAAATTTAAGTTCAACTGCAATTTCAATTGTTAATTACTACTTCCTTGGTTCAGTTGTTATGTAAAATTTGATTGGACTGCTTTTTATCAGACTTATGCACCGACGACATTGGCAGCAGCACGTGACTTTTGGACTCTTAGATATACTACAAATATGGAAGATGGTAGTCTTGTGGTACTGAGCAAAACCTAACCTTTTTATATTTCTTAATTTAGATTGTGATTCCTTTTCTTGGTGAACATTTGGTCTGTAAGCTGATGTAGAATCAGATATCTTTCATTGACTGATTGCAAAATAATGAATTACATGTTCCTTCCGTTTTTTTGATTGTAAAACAAATGTAACATTTTGAAATTATGCTTGCAGATATGCGAGAGGTCATTGACTTCTTCAACTGGTGGCCCCACAGGTCCTCCTGCTTCAAACTTTGTTAGGGCTGAAATGCTTCCTAGTGGTTACCTAGTTAGACCCTGTGAGGGTGGTGGATCCATTATTCACATTGTTGATCACGTGGATTTAGATGTAAGGAATAATGTATAAATGATTTTCAATTAGGCTCATATTTGCAAGCTTTGTTATCGTTGATAACTTGATATCAAACCTGCTTCTGGCAGGCTTGGAGTGTTCCTGAAGTTCTCAGGCCCCTTTATGAATCATCAAAAATCCTGGCTCAGAAAATGACTATTGCTGTAAGTCTGCTTACATGAATCACTTACCTGACAAGACTTAGTTTTCTTCATTCACATTTTTAATGTGTTGTACAGGCCTTGCGACACATAAGGCAAATTGCTCAAGAAACAAGTGGAGAAATTCAATATGGTGGGGGCCGCCAGCCTGCTGTTTTAAGAACATTTAGTCAGAGACTTAGCAGGTGAGGCCCTGCCATCCTTGGTGCCAAAATCATTGGCAACTTTGTGCGCTTGTGTTTTTGACTGGGTACATAGAACTTGGTCAGTCAAAATTGATAAAATCAACTTATGTTCCATACTGACTAATAATTTCTTAAAATTTCGTTTTTAGGGGATTCAATGATGCTGTGAATGGATTTGTGGATGATGGTTGGTCACTACTGGGTAGTGATGGTGCTGAGGACGTGACCATAGCCATTAACTCATCTCCGAATAAATTTTTTGGGTCTCACTATGGTACCTCGATGTTTCCTGCATTTGGAGGCGGGGTGTTATGTGCCAAGGCATCAATGCTGCTGCAGGTAACTCCTGAGCTTGAAAATCTATGAGGCCATATTATATGGCTCACATCTTCAAGATTTATGGATTATACGTCAATACTTTGTCATAACTTCAAGATGGCATGCAGAATGTTCCTCCTGCTTTGCTTGTTCGCTTTCTGAGGGAACATCGCTCAGAGTGGGCTGATTATGGGGTTGATGCATACTCTGCTGCGTGTCTTAAGGCTAGTCCCTACGCAGTTCCTTGTGCAAGGCCTGGTGGCTTTCCCAGCAGTCAGGTCATTTTACCACTTGCTCATACTATTGAACATGAGGAGGTATTGGCTTTCTTCATCTCTTGATCATTTTTTCCCCTCCAAGTTACAATTCTTGATCATCCGTTTCTGTATTTGAACTCGACATAATTATTGGTCATCCCCTGCAATGGTGCAGTTCTTGGAGGTTGTTCGTATAGAGGGTCATGCATTTTCCCCTGAAGATGTGGCTCTTGCCCGGGATATGTATCTTCTGCAGGTAGAATTCTGTTTTTGTTTCTTTGATCAATCTCCACCTTTCCTGAGAGGGGTGGATCTTGATGAAGTAGGATAATCTCTGTACTGGCTTGATGTTTTGATTGGCAAGATTTTCAGTATTATTCAAAAAAAAAAAAAGAATTCTGCTTTTGTGCTGTCTGTTTAGTTATTTTGACTACACAGAAAGTTACAATGGATTCTGAATGATTCTTTTTACCTATTTGTTATGTGCAATTTGATTTTGCAGCTATGCAATGGAACTGATGAGAATGCAATTGGATCATGTGCTCAACTTGTTTTTGCTCCTATTGATGAATCATTTGCTGATGATGCTGTCTTGCTTCCTTCTGGCTTCCGTGTCATACCATTGGATCCTAAAACAGTTAGTATTGTTTCTTGGCTACTGTTGTTAGAACACGAGTGCATTGATGACTGAATGCTTGTTTCTGTTTCTTTCGAATCTCAGAATGGTTCAGCAGCAAGTAGAACTCTGGATCTGGCATCTACGCTTGAAGCTGGATCTGGCAATGCCCGAGCACCTGGTGACACTGATCCAAACAGCTATAATCTTAGGTCGGTCCTTACCATTGCATTTCAATTTATGTTTGAGAACCATATGCGGGACAATGTGGCTGCCATGGCTCGCCAGTATGTGCGAAGTGTTGTGGGGTCTGTTCAGAGAGTTGCCATGGCTATTGCTCCCTCTCGGCTAAGTACCCAGCTTGGGCCAAAGTCTCTTCCTGGTTCTCCAGAGGCTCTTACTTTGGCACGATGGATCTGCAGAAGCTACAGGTTTGTCTTTGACTGCAAAACTTCCATTTTGATGAGATATTAATTGCGCATGAAACTTTTAATTTTCTTTAACACTTTTGATGTCTTGTTCTTGTTGCTAGCATTCCTGAGTGTGAAATTATTTCATGTCCTTTTTCAGGATTCACACGGGGGGTGAGATTTTTCATGTTGAGTCCACGGCAACTGATGCAATCTTGAAGCAACTCTGGCACCATTCAGACGCAATCATGTGCTGCTCTGTAAAAGCAAATGTAAGCGCATCATGCTCATGTTCAACATCAAATTAACCAGGATGAGACCACTGACTCGAGAAATTTATTGCAGGCATCCCCAGTTTTCACCTTTGCAAACCAGGCTGGACTTGACATGCTTGAAACCACTCTTGTGGCCCTTCAAGATATAATGCTTGACAAAGTTCTTGATGAAGCTGGCAGGAAGATTCTCTGCTCTGAGTTCGCCAAGATAATGCAGCAGGTAACTCTATAAACTTGTCTTACTAAAGAAATCCTCTTGCCTAACTCCTAGGTGTTTTAGCATCAGGAACACACGATATGTAGAAATTTCTGTAATTTTGTTGAACTGTCCAATAGATTTTTAATTAGCTGTTGTCTTTTTTCAGGGGTTTGCTTATCTGCCGGCAGGAATATGTGTATCGAGCATGAACAGGCCAGTGTCATATGAACAGGCCGTTGCCTGGAAAGTTCTGAATGATGATGATTCCAATCACTGCCTTGCCTTCATGTTCATGAACTGGTCTTTTGTCTGATGGGAAGAAGAAAACCAGCTTTAAGATAGTAGTTTCTATCTATTTAGTTTATGACGAGAACTTAATCACCTTAGACATGTTATGTAATAACGTCGGGATTTCAAAACTCATGCTTATGGATGCTGTTTAGCCTTTTGCTTTATATGCTTTAGTGCCTAGAGTTCCGTGTTAGCTGTGAGAACCTTTATATATAAATATAATGCTATTTTGATACTGGTGAGAACCTTGTTGCTGTCAGAGGAACATGCTATGCACTTCTAATTCGTTACAGAGCGGGGATAAAGCTTAAAATGTGATTCCTTTGTCGAAGGATGCCCTTGTTCGCTTCAGAAAGAGTGATTCCTTTGATGGGTTTCGATGCCCCCAATGGCAAGGGATTAAACTCATTTTTCAGTATAACGCGTTCCTGACTAGTGGTTAAAATGTTCTTTTGAAAGAGAGTGCGTAATTATACTGGGTGTGAAGATTTGCGGGGCCCACAGAATCTGAGCAAGCAAGAGCGTTTGGAATTGGGGTAGCATTATGCATGGGTCAAGGGGGGGTGACGACATCGTTTCAGATCGGCCATCACAGGCCTGTACAATCCTGACCCCATCCCAATGCTGTTCCCTGTTTGGCATGCCAGTTTCGTCACTTTCTTTATTTCTCTGCTCGTTTCATTTATTTGTTGGTTTGTCGTTTTACAGCATCTCCGAATCATTATTACGCTCGCCCTCGTGACAAACGAATACGACTTCGTTTTGAAGCTGGGTTTTGTGGCTGAGCGCTAAAGACAATTAGGTAAGGCTCTGACCCTACAGAGTACTGTTTGGTGTCCATTTTTGTCCCTTCTATTGGTTCCGTTGAGGACTTCAATGCCCCCACCCAGTTCTCATACTTTATTTAAAGGGCAAAAATATTGTTGAAGAAATATTGTTGAAAATATTGGATCAACAATTAATGTAGGAAAAATTACAAATAAAGACCCTTAAATATGTAAAATTGTGATTTGAGTTCCTAAATTTGAAAAATAGTAAATAAGGTTCTGGTTTAACTTTCGCAAATATGAAATGTGGCTAAAATGTCTGAAATACCCCTTAGTCAAGTAACAAGTTGACTATAAAAAATAACAAGTTCACTTTAACGAATAATAATTTTGGTAAACCAAATCACAATTTGGCTGAAAGTATGCCAAATGACCAATTCACTATGGGAAATGACAAGTTTATTTTAGCGAATGATAATTTCAGTAGATCAAATTACAATTTGACTGAGAAGCATTTTAGACATTTCACCCACATTTCATATTTATAAAAGTGAGACCGGGTCCTTGTTTGCTATTTTTCAAATTCAGGGTCTCAAATTACAATTTTACATATTCAGGGGTTTTTATTTACAATTCCCCCATTAATATGTATATGCTTAACTAGAGAAGATAAAAGTTAGTTACATTTGTGGGTGACACATGAAGTTCGTAATTTGTAATTTATGCTATAAGTTGAATATAAAAGATTATTTATATTTCTGGACTAAGATAGAAACAAAGTAATAAAAGTATGTGTCCGCTGGGGGATTGTGTGTGCTTACTGTTTAGGCTTGAAAGTGGGCCTCACGGGTGCTGAGCTACATTTATATTTTAACTGGGGGACAAGGAAGAAAAGGAAATAGGGAGACCATAATGGCCTAGACGTACGTTGGTACAAAGTACAGACCTACGTATGTAATGTACCATGATATATGTATATATATGTGTGTGTGACTACGATGGAGCAGGATGATGCATGTAGCATAATGATTATGCCACCATCATCATACATATGTATACAGAGGGGCCCACCTCATCAACATGTCATATACACAGTAGATGGTTTTATTTCCTTTTTAGAGCCTTGAAATTCCAGGGCTTGTAAAGCTAAGTGGGAGGGACACTTTTTGAAGTGGAGCAATAGGGCATACAATTCATAACAGCAATTAAATTTTTAACGTGCCCCTCATGAATTAAATAGATACTACCTCCGGTTCTTAATATAAAATCTCATTTTTTTTATGTTGATTCTAAATATAAGACTCCAATTCATTTTGTTTCTCACATTTACTCAATTTTTTTCAAGATAGTCCTTTTAATAATTATAGTTTTAGCCAATGTACTTGATTAATAAGAATATTTTAAGAAAAGCAATACCTATTTATTATAAATAACTAACTTAACTTCTTTTCTTAATTTCCTCAAATTAATCAACTGGCTTTTATAATTAGGACCGGAAGTAATATGTATATATAACACATTGTATGATGTGAAATTAAAAAGAAAAAGGAGAAGAAGGGAGGAAAGCGTGGAGATGGGCAAAAGCGAAGGAAAGAGAAAGTGCGGCTTTTTATTTAAAGGAAAATGGCAAGTCATCTTTTTGGGAGCAGCCTTGCAGGTTTCTTAAATTTCTTCACTGGAGGGGGAAAGAAGGGGGGGTGGTTAGCTTCACACTTGATACTGATAGGCTATTACCAATATGATGGGTTAGGGTTTAACATAGGAGGAAGCAAAGAGTGGTTTTCAGTGGCACCCCTAGATTACTCACTTGTGGTTTTTGAGGGGTTTTATGTGTGTACCAATGGTTTGGTTTGGTTTTTCAAATGGAGGACAAATATACCACAAACATCGTTGTTACCTAGTTAGCATAACATGTTATGTATCGAAGGTTGCAACACTTGATGGGGAGAGAGAGGGAGAGGGTAGGGTAGGGAAGGCGTAGGAGAATAGGACATAGGAGGGGCATGGGAAAGGGAAGAGTGCTGTGTGGATATGAATTTGTTTGCTTGTTTGTATTCTGTGTTCCCTGTTAGGGTTAATGATGATTTCTTGGTTTCTGGGGTTTTGTGTTGGACCATCTCCCCACTTTTTCATGCTGCCTTCCTTGTGATTCTCTCTACACATTTCATAGCTTAGGCTTCCACTACCTTCCACCTACTCACACCACCCCTTCCCTTTTCATCTACATTTACTGTCCTCTCTCTCTTTCATGACTCTATATATATATTTAGTATATAATTTGAAACCAAATGAGACCCATTGTTTAAAACTTAACTCAAATCATTGTTTGAAACTTGGGAAAGATTTGTGGTGTTTATAATGTTATTTTCAGAAGATATAATCCAACCCAGTAACATTGCTCCACTTGCTTTGGAATCAGCCTTTTGTCTTGTGCATTGGACCGCCTTTTGAATAATGGGAACAACTTATAATCTCATTTGAACATTACCATAAGAGAGATTGGAGAGAGGCGAAGAGGAGTGGGTGGTGGCTGCAAGAATTAAAGAGGTGAAGATTTTAGGATCTGCTTTAGAGATACACATATAACCAAAAATGGTACGACCGAGTAGTAGAAGTAGATCTGCTGGGGAAGGAGCTAGCCAGTGATCATCATGATGGGTGATGGGTGAGTACACTCACTGTGTAAACGCAACATTTACTCCCATTTCCAACTAAATCTCTCTACTTTCTCCATTAAAGATGAACAAGTGAATGTTTTTGCTTTGGATTGAAGAATGAGGCAAAGTCTACCACTGTCATCCACATGAGAGGCAATAAAGCAAAGCTGCGTTATGCTATCATGCTGCCACCCTCCTTCCTTCCTTCTTTCTCTTCCTCATTAATTCACAACGTAACTGATTAGCATGCCAGTAAAGTATGTTATTTAATTCGCTGCCACCAGTAAAGACCATCTTCAAAAATATTACATCCAATCGTATCCAATCATAATTATAAGATCTTGTTTATAGATTATAAATAATGTTTTATAATTACGACAGGAAGTAGTATTATACAGCAGTTACGGTTCAAACTCCTAATCAATCATATGCTTAACTGACGAGAGCTTGTGCCGCTCATGATAATTTCAATATTCTATCTTAAAATAAGGTAAAAACAGTTCTCCATAACAAGTGACATGAGTCGTAGTTTATTGAATATGTTCATATAATGTAAAATAAATCCAAAAAAAAAATGATAATTTTAAATTCAAAAGAAGGAAATTTGAACTATCTAAAAAAGAATCGATGTTGTAGCCGTAGCCTGTTCCCACAAATAAACTTAAGTATGCATGCCATTTGACTTTGGGGGCAGATTTTAAAAGAAGTGAATTTTATGATTTATTTCTGAGAAATCGTTCTTTTCATTACGTGTGAAAAGTTGGGCCCCACCAGATGAGAAAAGCCCAAGATCTTAGTGATCTCTGGGCCCATGACGAACGTGATATGTTTGGGTTGACTTTTGTTATCGGCTTTGTCAGTGTTGTTAGCTTTTTTTAACCTTTTTCACTTTACTAGTTGACCATTTTACTCTAATTTGTCTCCAAAAGCATAATCCAAAGGCAATCTTAAATTGCACCTTACCTTTCATGCTTCCTTACTCTTAACTCCAAAACAATCCGTAACGTGAATTCCAGTGGAGAATAAGGTGGCGAATGATATGTATTATTTTGGTATTATGATAGCACTTTTTCACTGTCCTGTTGTTTTTGGCAAAAATAAAACCTCATGATGCTGTTTGCATAACTAGACTCACTCCTATATCTCCTATGTTGTACCAAATCTTATGTGATCTGCATTGTTCAATAATGTATAAATAATATGATTTGTTGCAATTCATATATATACATATATATATACTGACATATCACATGTGAATAGATCATGTTATTTTCTCATAGCAGTTTTTTGTAATACATAATTAAATACACAATGATAACTTTCAAGTTTCATTTTTTTTGGGGTACATATAAATAGTAATTATGAAATAATATATATTGTATACTGTTTAAGAACAACAGACAAATAACAATAGAAACCTCTGCGGTGCACATGGGCTTGTGTGCAAGGTTAAAAGTAGTAAATATATTTGTGGCTGATAAGAAGTAAATAAATGGTACCAACAAGTGTTGGTCGCAGTAGTTAGTGGCTGACGACTCTAAGGTGAGAACCTATGTTCAAACCTTGAAAGCGCACTTGTCAGTAGAGGAGGATACCCATCTTGACACAAAGTGTTATAGGATGCGCTCCAACCAAATATCGACTCCGGATTAGTCAGTTGCCCGGGTTTACCTGATCCAGTGGAAGGTCAGGGCCCAAAAAAAGAGCCAGATACCGGAGGGAATTGCAGGTAACTCGCCTTAGATTACAAAAAAAAAAAGAAAAAAAAGAAGTAAATAAATGGTATTCCTCCGGTCCTAAATATAAAACTTATTTTACAGTATAATTTACATTACAAAATGGATTTTATATTTAGGACTGGAAGAAGTAATTTTTGTTCAACTTTATATATCATGTAAATGTAGGAATGATGAACAATACTCCTCCGTTCTTTAATAAAACCTATTTAACTAATTTGATTAGGTTAAGAAAGTTAGGTAAGTTAGTTAATTATAAGAAATATGACATATTTTTTTTAAAATACCATAATCATCTTTTTTAATTCCTTCTCTTCCTTTTACTTGATTATGGTTGAGGGAGTATCCATAGAGGTAATTTAGAGAAAATTGATAATTATGAGAAACAGGTCTTATGTTTAGGATCAAAACCAACTCAACAATTGAGTCTTATATTAAGGATTGGAGGAGTATTAGATAATAAGAGCTAGTTCTTATATTTAGAAATAAAAGACACTAAAGAGTCAAAATGGGCCAAGCCTTGTGCAAACCCAGTTTTCTTATGAAAATAAGAATGGTCCATTTCAGAAATTGGGTCGAACCACTAGCAAACTTTAGTTGTCCAAAATCACAGAACATAAAGTGCAGCGCAGTTTGGGCCTGGCTATGAAAAAACTCTGTTTGGTTTCGCGGCGTTTCTAGGAGTGGCGGGGTGAAGCGGAGGCGAGGGTCGAGGGTCGAGAGTCGAGGGATAGCCGAGGATAGAAAGCCATGGAAATGGAGCATAGAGAAGAAGAGAAGGAACCAATTAGGGCTGCTTCGGAAGAGGTTTCCCGTGAGTTCAAAACCCTAGTCAGTACAGAAGATCTTCATTCTCTCGAGCAATTGCAACACATCATGTACTTTTCTTTCCTCTACCATCTGAATGGCTTGTTGGATGTTTTTTTTTTTTTTTTGTGGACCGAGAATGTATTTTAGTTCTGATGTTTACGAAGTATAATTTATATTATGTTGAGCGTCGCCACGTATTGTCGCTGTATTTCTAGTTTTCTATCTTTCACCTTTTGGATTATTAATTCAGGCCTATAGATTGGAATTGTTTTACAAGTCAACTGAGGAATTTATGTGTCGGCGAGAAATGGTATTGCTGGCATAGAAACTGGGTGTCTGTTTATGTTGTGCTTTGGTTACTATCATTTTGCATCACAAAAAGGAAATATCATTTACAATGCTGTCGTAGCTGGAACGGACCAAGCTCCTACAACCTAGGAATATGTAGTTGTTGCGTGGATGTTGATAAAAAAATTGGAAGTCCTCCCACCTCCCTTTTTTCCCTTAATGAACAACCGTTTAGTAATGACCAAATAGGCTCATAATTTGCAAACGCGGAGAATGGTTTTTTTTGTTTCTACCAGAGTGGCATATTCTATCTTGAATATTTTCCACATGATCTTTGGCTGTTTAATCTTGAGATCTTGACTAATTGCTTCTGTTTCCTTTCTCAAATGCCAAAATTTCAGATTGGGAAGGTTGCAGGATAGCAATGCTGTCCTATCGCACTTTAATGAGTTCTCAGAAAACTGCTTTGCTGAAGTTTCTGGAGATATCTCCAGAAATACCCGCCTATTGAAATCTATGAAGTCAGACCTGGATTATATATTTATGAAATTAAGGTACATTAACTTCCAACTGTTGGTTTTATCGTGATTATGCAGTTGTACCAAGAAATGTTGTACAAAGTTTAGATGCAGTTTTGGAGCGTTTGTTATCAGGCTTTCCACTGATAACATGATATATATATATATATATATATATATATAATATTCTATAATTGTATAATCTCAGTTCCACATGATCATTTTTTAACAATATTCTCTGTGCATGTAATGTTTTATTGAATATTACTCATGAGTAATGTGAAGGAAAAAAAAAGCCTGTGCTTCATTCTAAGACGTTATTATATTATTACTCTTTGTTACATGGTATGAGTTGCATTTTTAACTTTCAGGCATAGAAATATTTGTCTGCAACCATCAGAGAACAACTTTTGGTGAAGTTTCATTGACAAACCTACTTCAATGACTTAAATTGTCATTTAAAGGGGCAAAATAATAAAAATACTCTCTCTCTCTCTCTCTCTCTCTCTCACACACCACACACACACACACTCACTGCCTACTTATTTATCGAGCTTCCTTGAAAGCTAGGAAGCATGCAAACTCCACTGGAGACTGTAGTTTTGCCGGATTTGGACCTGTTCACCCTGATGCTAAGGGCACATGGCTGGTTATATGTAACCTCTGCTTAGCAGATTTAAAGTAGTGGCTGCAACTGCAAGTTCTACTTGTGGTTTTATTCTGGCATTACCGTGACTCCATGTGTCTTAATGATTGATGCAGTAATACTTATGGTTACCTCTTAATTATAGGTCTTTGTAAGGTAATCATGTCTATATTCAATTCTATAATGCTGAAGCTTAATGTTGTTCACATTTTATAAATAACATACTAATATTTAGGGAGCAAGTCTTTTAATTTCTGTACTTTTGAATTTCATGCACGTGTTATTTATGTCTTTCCATGAATCTTGGGTGTTACCTTTAGGTTCTAAGAATGTTCACTTGTCATAAGAGTGGAAATGAGTTTGGCTGGATAATTGAGGGCGTTGTGTTGACTATTTGTGAACAAAGATTGCTAAACCATGATCAGAAGGTGAGGGAACAGGAAAAATATGTGCCCGAAAAGAAAATGGAATAAAAGGACTAAGAAAATACTCCTCCGGTCCTAATTATAAGACCCAATTGACTTATTTGAAGAGATTAAGGAAGTAAGTTAAGTTGGTTATTTATAATAAATAAGTGTTGTCATTCCTAAAATATCCTTGCTAATTAAGTATATTGGCTAAAACTATCATTATTAGAATGATTATCTTGGAAAAAAATGCATAAATATAAGAGATAAAATGGATTGGGGTCTTATAATTAGAACCAAATAAAAAGTCAAATAGGGTCTTATAATAAGGATCGGAGGAGTATCATGTATGCTGCATATTGAAAGAGCTTGTTATGTGCGCGCTGTACTTTTGTTACTTCTGGTCTTTCATTTCTCTAATAACATCGAATGTTGTTGCTTGGTTCACCCTTGACAGAAGCATGAAGTCGAAAATTTCAGCAACTTATCCAGATGCCTTTCCTGATTATTCAGCTAATGAAGTGGTTGATGAGAGACCGGATCTTGAAATGCCCAAGTGATTATTGCTTGCAAATGAAGTAGAAATTCTAGATCATGTAAGAAGTTCTATATATACATACATTTGTTTTTTCTTTAAGTAGATTTGTTCCACGTGATCGAAGTTCTCTTTGTTGTTTTGGTTGTGTTTTGCTCTTCTTCATCACCTCAAGCTCTATCTTTTCCATTGCAATACGCCTATAATAAAATAAATACACTCACTATTTCACGAAGGGGCATGAATCTGAGTGCTAGATGGCCAGATGGGAATGACAAAATGGCTAGCTAAGGAATGACAATGGGCACACGATGGGGGCGTAGACATGATGTTAAGGATTTCCGGATAACTAACGGCCCATTTGGTATGAAGGATTTGGAAAGGAGGGGAGGGAAGAGAAGGGATTTTAATGATTTTTCTTTTTTTGGTAAGATAGAAATTTTAGGAGGAGAGGGAAAATTTTTTGACATTTTTCCTCCCCTCTCCTTATAAGCCTCCCCTCCAAAATTGGAAGAATTTGGAGGGAAAAGATAATATTTTGGCATGTATTGACTAATTTGCCCATATCATTTTCTAATAATTTCATGTTATCCTTTATCGCCAAATTGTATGTGATTATATTTATGGATTCAATCATACCTCTCAAATATTAAAAAAAAAAAAGTTGTCAAGTATATTTTAATTTCTAAACACAAATCAAGCATTCAAAACAAAATATACAAATAAGTCATCTATGTCGTCTTTGAAAAAGTTATTTGATTACTCGTATCAACAACAAAAAAAAAAGCTGAAAAAAAAATACTCAAATTAAACATATTTACTTCATTAGACCAGATTTTAGATATAAATACAATTATAATTATTGGATATATAATAGCTATTAATTATGTATTATCATTATATTTATTTAATTTTGCTAATTATAAAAAGTTGATCTCATATATTACATATTATTTATAAATATATTTTATTAATTACTCTATAAAGTTTATAGAAATCAATTTAAATAATATAAAGGTAAAGTTGTCCATACAAAAATATTTTGCCTCTCCTCTTTTTTTAAACAAAACAAGATAACATTAAAATTCATCCTTTCTTCTCTTCTCGTATTAATCTAAATAAAATAATATTAAAACCATTCTTTTTCTTTTTATCTCTTTTTCTTCCATTAAAATCTCTTCCTTTATTTCATCTCCCCCTCATCTCTCATCTCCTCTATTGACTCAAACACAACTGTGTGTTACATGGATTAAAATTTTATCTGAAACGTTTGTGCTTGGTTCTCGACAGCGAACTAACCTAGCGCATCCCTCCTTGCAATGCTTTTCTGGACAAGATATTTAGACTTTTTCATGTAGTAAAATAATCTCTTTTGCTTAAGTTCGAATATATCTCATCTAGTAAATAGTGTCATTGTCCTTTGGGCCGAAAAAAGTATTGTCAATGTTAATTAAGTATCTGCGACATCTGAAATCGTTGGAGCATGCCTACTTTAGTGACTTAATTTGTAGAAGAAATTATGATGATGTTGTACGTGATATGCAGAGAAATTCTGGTGCAAGAAGAGATCCCCGACCCCACGAAGTTACTTAATTCATGGAAGTCTCTTAATATGAGATTTTTGGATATGACTCCATACGGGGCGGCATCGATTGTGGAATTGAAAACAATTATTCGAACAAACTACCCTTATAATATATGTACATGTATATAGGGTTAATGTGCAAAAATTTGTCATGAAAGTTTTTGAGTGCTGGACATTCAAACTCATCCACTTCTTTACTCTCTTGCCTGCGCTCTGATTCCATTTAATTTTTGGAGAAATTAGTCTGTGATCTTAAAAAAAAAAGTAATTATCAAAAATCTAGTAGCACAATTGAATCACAAGTTATAGCCTAGGTTCATACTAATCATTTATTATTAGACCCATTTCTTTTTGGAGCCTCGCAATGATTCCTTCTTAATTTTTCCCCCAATATTTATTTAATCATTATTCTGCATCCCTCTTATTACAAAAACTTCTAACATCTTCAATGATATATTATCTCCGATCCTAATTATAATATCTTATTTGTAGACTATAAACGAAGTCTTATAACCGAAAGAGGTAATAATATGTTTTGTTTATAATATGAATCTTCTTCACACACTATCTATGGCTAGCTGTAAAATCTTTTAAGCAATTGAACTTCTCTAGCTGCTCTATACTGATTATAGTCACCATTGAACATGTAATTCTCACCGCGACCCCTTGTCTTTGTCATGCCAAAATTCCCAGCTCTACCAACCCCAATTCTCAGCCTTTCAACATTTTCGCCTCCACATGGCCACTTAGTTACCGTTGGATTGGTTGAGTCACATATAACCTTCCTTCTCAGACGCCAAGCATTTCCCGCTTGGAGGAAAACACAGACGCAGAGGGATGAAGGAAGGATCTGGAGGAGGAGGAGGGAAGAGGAGTGAGAGCGACAAGGAGAAGACCAGGATGAGAGAGAGGCAGAGAAGGGCTATCACCACTAATATCTTCCATGGCCTCAGGAAGCATGGTGGCTATCGTCTCTCTCCTCGCGCTGACATTAACGAGGTACTTCGTCAGCTTGCCCACGAGGCCGGCTGGGTTATTCACCCTGATGGCACCACCTACCGCGCCAAGGTATACTCTCACTCTTCACTCTATTTCCCGACCTTCCTTTCATCAATTTTTTCGTGTTTTTCTCTGTAAATTTTCTCGAAAACCATGCACTACACACCAGGCAAAGAATGCATTCCGAGGCCGCCTTTCTTTCTACCATAACGCACGTACCCTCTTCACAATAATGCCTTCTTCTACTGGTATCCTTATCATTTTATATTCTTCTTTTATGTGTTTTCTACCTCTTTCCAAAACATTTCTAGGAAAATTAGCAAGTCAGAACAGGGTAGCTGTTGTAACAAAATCGACATGTCCTGTGATGTTCTCCTTTTCTCCGATTTTGTTGATTTGCATGGTTGGTTTTGTGATTCGAATCGAAGGTTTCGGGTAGCTGTCCCTTGTGTGGGGCTCTTCGTAAAACCGCCGCCGCCGCCAACCCCACACCCACCGGTGGCGCTGTGATAGCAGCCGGAGGAGAGTGTTCGCCGATGGCGTTGGGAACCCCTCTGTCCACCATCAAAGCCGGGTCTTCGTTATTATACTTTCCCGAGAGCCTCAAGGACAGTTGTCGTCAACCCATCCCTGTTCCAGAGTACACGTACCAAGAGCTCTCCGGAGAGGCTCAATCCAGCAACGGTGAAGGAAGCCAGAAGAATAGCGACAGTGGCATTGGGGAAAGCTCGGGAATGGCGATGGAGACGAGTCAGGGGAATCACTTCATTTAGAGGACTTGAGCAGGTCGAATCAGAGAATAATGATAGGTCTCCTCCATATGACGAATGAGGGCGAAGGGCCACCAGCTGACAGCCACCGGCGTCGCCTCGTCATACTGTTTCGTCCGTTTTATTACTAACATCCACCGCCGACCAGCTCCCATGGATAGTTTAAAGATTCAACTAGAAAAGAAATAGTAAGAGTCTCTGGGACTGTCTCCCCGGTTTATAATCTTCTCTTGTTTTGGTGAGAGTGTTGATAGCTATTAGCTAGGAACGTAGACAATTGTAGGGTAGAAGATAGGGTTATAGTTTTTGGAATGGGTTTTCCTTCCATCTTAGAGATATATAAAATTTTAATATATAAATATATATTTCATTTTTACCCTTTCTATCATTCTTTTACTTCTCGTCTCTTACCTCTTTTCCCACTCATTTCTATAAATAAGAGCGTTTAATACATTTCTCACACATTTATTACCTCTTAACTAATTTGAGTCGACTTTTTAATTTATGTAATTTCATTATTTTCCCAAAGATTAATAGCCATGATCCAGACAGAGGTGCCGTGGCTAATAATTACTCGAAGCACTCCTGTGGTTCCCAAAAGATGGCTAAATCCTGGCGAAATGCCGAAAACCGTTAAAGCCAACCAAACAAGGCATTGGAGATATTGAATAAGTGCGTAACTTCCCATAGAGTTCCTTCTCCACTTACCTGGTAAAATTTCTTTTAAAGAGCTCGTTTCTTTTCGTTACTAGGAAGAATTGCGTCACCAAACGATATGAGCAATCAATCCCTAAGCAACAACCTTATGATGCAGTTACAAACACCATTTTTCACAGATGGGAGCCTACTCACCACAAATGATGAGCAAAACTCACTTCCGAGTTTTCATGGCAATCACTAACAAGTTCTTCTAGGACATCACAGGTTGAATCTCTTATTTCAGAAAAAGCCAGGGACTTCTCCCGGCATTGGAGCTAATTCATTCTTTCCAAATCTCTCTTCGTCATAAAATGAGGCTCGCACCACTCTACCTCCAAAGTACCTACCGTCAAGGTCAATAATGGCTTTAGTTGTTTCTTCAGACCTCTCAAATTGCACAAAGATTCTGACGGCCTCATCAGCGGGGAAATTTGGCTCTGTTATCTCAAATATCAGGACCCGAGTAACAGTCCCATACTTGGCACATTCTGACCCTACCTCATCTTCAAGCTCATCATCTACCTCGCCAGGACCCACCTTCATGAAGGAAGTAAAATTAGTGTCACGTATAATCAACAAACTATAGACAACCCCAAGTACATCTATAGGTTGAACTGATGCAAATCACCATTGAGCTTTTAACAGCATAGATCAAATCATAATAAATCAAAGCAATGCACTCACGGAAGCATATAGTCATACACGGAAAAGTAACAAAATACCATTCATAAATTCATAAAAATTACTAATTGCGTTTCCACAGTACAGCTACCAAGGCTAACTCTCTTGGTTTCTTTCAAAAATTTTGAACTTTGAAATTTGTGATTGAACCGTCAATAACCAAGTATAAATTTGCTCACATGATCAACACATCTAGCCACACAAAAAGGGGTTAAAAAACTATTGCAGTAGAGCATGTAATTCAATCCATGTCTCCTTGATGTGACTAGAAGTACATGTGTTTGCCTCATTTTCATGGATTACACAGTTACCCTGAACCAATAAAAAATTAAAAAGAAGAAGAAGAAGAAAAAGAAAATAATGGTTGGGAACACAAATCATGTTACCAGTGCAAGAAAACAGAACTAAGAATGTGAGTTATCAATCACCACTAAGAAGGAAAAGGGATATAACAAGAATGTATTAATATATTAATCAAAATGAACCCAAGTTAACGGACCACACTCAAAACACATTCAGAATGATCAACACTTACAAAGCACCAAGAAACTAGGCCAATCACCATATACATTATTCAATTGACTGAACACCATCCTTAATCATGCAAAAAAGCTGATGCAGGAGAAAACAGCCGACGATTGTACAATTTCAAGGTTTCCTTTGAACAAGATAAAACCAGGGATATGGGAGCCAGGCCAAAGGATTACGTTACAATCAATAATTTCGGGTCTAAACTGAATCATAATTTTACTTGTTTATCTTTTATGAGAATGGAAGTTCAGACACCAGGATCTATTACTAAGCGGAAGTTCATTTCAAATAGACAGAACAGACTCATTATGCAGATATAAGACCCAGCATATATTTCTAGTTAAATTGTGTATGCTAATCATAATATATCGTATCATGACTTCATGATAAACCCACATTCACATTGAGCATCAAGCTGAAATAGTATTAGATGACCGTACAGCGCAAAGTGTAAAAGCAGCAAATTAGCGTACATCAAGGAAATGTTTAAAGGGTATTTCAAAACAAGGCACGCAAACACAATTGCTAAATCAGTGGTAATGAAGAATAGTTATATCAATATCAGCCACAGAAATGGCTAACAAAAGATCCATAAATGTCAGATAAAATATGAACCAATCGTGAATAAGATTAAGCTTGAGTCATATTAAGTTGCATAAGCATTAAAATCAACCAAGACACGAATTAATATACAATCAGCATCTTTTCTTGCCACATTCAAGCACTCAACATCTAGAGGCGGCAGCAAGATTCAAAACATAAGTCAAAATATGCATACCATGTTCCTAAGCAGCAGCACCCTCGTAGGTGGCCCATTGAAACTCACACTCTTCAATTTCTTTTCCGGCTTATTGTCACTAGCATTCACAATGACTCCAGCTCGTCTATCTGTTTTCTTCGCCATCAACGGTGTAGTAATTCCCTGCTCCTGCTTCCCAAGTCCTTGTCCCTCCTTCCATCCCATCTTTGCCATCATTCTCTGAGCTGCTGTCATTTGCCCACCGGCACCAAGCCCCAAACCGCCTGTTTCTGACTTGCCAATAGTAAAACCATCTCCGTTAGGCGGTGGCGATGGAGATCTTGGCATTGCCCCACTCATCGCCGCACGCCTTCTCCATGCCTCCTCCCCAGAAATGTTCAATCTCGAGTCTCCATATTCTCTGTCCCTCTCCTTCTCCCGCTCCTCTTTCTCCCTCCTCTCCCTCTCTTCCTCTTCCTGCCGCCTCCTCTCGAGCTCTTTCATCATCTCTGCCTCCCTAGCCTTCCTCTTCTTCTCCCTTCGATACTCTTCATAGTCATTCGGCCTCGCCGGGTCATACTCCTCCATCACTGTCGATTGGACACCCACAAGAGCGGGTTGCGCTGCGTCATCAGGCACAACCGGTGACGGTGCCGTGACCGGCGTCGACGTCGCTGTTTTAGGTGCTGAAGAATTGACAGTTTTGGGCTTGTTCTGGGTTCTCAGAATCGTCTGAGGAGGCGCGAAAACCGGCTTGCGAAGGGTTGCTGGCGCCATCTTGGTGCTGCTCGACCATACATTGGCGTTATTGGTTTTCTCTTCTTCGGCGGATGAAGGAGGAGGGAGGTCTCCATATAGCCCACCCAACATTTCGACACCGCTTTACAGCTCGGCAACCAAAATTTTGTGAAATCCAAGAAATTCGAATCTGTGAGCTCCGACCACGCTTCTATTTCGTCTATGGAAGACCAATTGGTGGTAGGGTAAGCCCCCACAGAGGCTTCGACCAGTATGAACTTGAGTAAGATCCCGAGTGGAACCACCTCTCCAAGCTGCTAGAGAAACATGAAGGGATTCAATGTCTCTGTGAGTGCTTGAGAGAAAAACACGAAGGAACAAGATGGGGTCATTCAACAGGGAAGGGGCAGGGGTCGCAACTCGCGGTTCGATTTAGGGCTGAGACGAAACGAAAACGCTAGAACTCGGAAGTCGGAACTCAGAACTGACGAGTTTGATCAATGCCATTTTGCATTTATCTGGCCTAAATGTTAATTGGGCTTTGGCCAAGCCACAGGGAAAGCGTATTTTGCCACTTCTTTTTCTTTTTTAAAAAAATTACAAATTAGTTGAGATAATTAACGATCTCAACACATAAAGAAAAAAATATAAATTTGAATTTTAGAAAACGTATTTATTAAAAGAATTTTAATTTTAATATTCTCAACTCGATAATAATTAGTCTCAAACCTTAAATGATATAAGGATACTCTGAATAATTATATTAAAAAAAGTGGTTAAACTTATAAAAAAAAACCGAATAAAACCTCCCAATTTATAAGCATTAATCCCTAAGTTTGCACTCATTCTTAAAGCAGCCCACGCAATATTTTTCTTTTTGGTGATTTAATCCTTAATTAATACCTTGATCATAAAGTTGACAGCTACACTTTGCAAAGCTGGCCGTCACATGAGTAAAATTTGATAGATTTCAATGAGTTGTAGGCAATAAGCCACTAAGCCCTATACCTTAACACCACAAATAAACTCAAGAACTAAGTCATAGGAAACACGTAGACAGAACATAAAGGAAAAATAACATTAAGTTTAATATAATTTTTGATTCTTTAAGTTTACACGAATTTTGGTTTAGTTCCTTGAGTTTCAAATCAAAGGTTTTAGTCTCTCAAAAGACAAAATGATTCAGGTTTTTACTAAATTATAGATATCAATGTTTAAAATTAAAAAAATTAAAGGACAAAAAATATAATTTAAAACTTAAGGGATCAAAATCAAAATAAGGACAAACATGAGGGGTTAAAAATTGTATTAACCTATAAAATTAAAACTCATATCAACAACCCTAATCCTTTCATCCATAATCTTTAACTAACACCATGCTTCTCCATCCAAATCTCAATTTCCATTCTCGTGGCGTTTCATGATTGGCTCCCTTTTAAAGTCTTAGATTAAGGCTTAACTTTGGTGGCAATCTACAACTCGTTTCATTTTTGTTCCCCATGGTTCAATTCAACCTTCCAACTTAAATTTAGGAGCTTCCCAGTCTCCATTAGACGTCAATTCGGCAAGGCTTCAATCTTTCCTTTACCTCATAAGCATTTCACAACATTTTTGAGTCCACTCCCACCCGAACCTTCCTTTCACCAATATCTCATGCGAACATCAACCCCTTCCTTAAACCCCAACATGTTACTTCATACGCAGAACACTAGCCTAAATCACCTATGAGGCCTACGATCCATTCTCCACCTCTAACGTGCAACACATCTTTGTAACTCACGCATCCAGGGTTGCCTCAACTCACCTCTTATTAAGCTCAATTCATCCCTCCTTTTGCTTCATCCGGCCAGACCTCTTCTGCCCTTCACTAACATCGGTATCATTCTTAGTATACATGCCACACTTTCCATGCCCGAGACCTACACAATTCCTTTTGTTGTTGCTATTGCAGTCTTGATTATACTATTAGACCAACTTCATTCTGCAACGGTGATATTATATTATTGCCTTATTGGTGTCACTTTTAATAATGGGTTTCTCTGCTCGTGAAGCTTCAAGAAGTTGTGGACCATGTAGATCACTTGAAATTTTACTTCAAAGATATAACACTTGTTGAGAAAACTGAAGGTGAATATCAATCTGGTTCGAGTTGTGCTGGTAGATACTGTCCTTAAGAGTTATTCCGTCACTGTAGACAAATATGAATGCGGCACTCTCTAGAATTAAACAAACCCTTCCTGCAGTAAACAAGGTGACAGAACAACAGAAACAAATGTAACCCAACAACACAGAGAGAAGAAGTAGAGAAATGCAGAGGAGAAATAGATGCTTGAAAGCTCAAGAGTGGTGTGTTGACCACACTGTCTTGAGCCCCTTTATATAGGCCACAGAGAATCTGAATGTTGGGTACTGCACTAATTACGATAAACACAATTAAGTCATCACGCACAGGAGGAAAATCACCAATTTTCAACTACGTTTACCTCTAGTGGGCCCTTGTCATGCACGCGAGATTATTCTTCTCCTCTAAGCCCATTCATTAGCCCGATAACATATGATAGTATATATATAATTGATCTCCCTCTCTCTTGAGCAATGTGGGAATTCACTTTTGACACACCCACTCATATTCACAACAACGCTTACTAATCTTCCCCCCAAAACTTGCCATTAAATCTCTTTGCTTAGTTCTTGCAATACCTTCACATCTAAACTCCATCCATCACCTATATCAAAAATTAGCTTGCACCAACCCATTATATGCTTTCCCCATTTATTCTCTTGCTATACTCTACAACAAGCAAAACCGTTATTTTCTAATAATTGTTTTTACTTCCCCTGTGTGTCTCAAGATTTAGCCCATTTAATCTTGAGGCAAATTGAGATCACTGTTAGACAATCATCTCTTCCTCTAATTCCACATCATCTAGGCCCGTACTCTAAAAAATGGAACACCACGTTTATTTCTGACACTCTAATTCAATATAAATTAATCACTAGCAATTCACATAAATAAGAAATCAAATTCTTTCCCTTTTGGCAACTCATACAAACTATGCTTCAATTTAACATAGTTACGAATCACATATAGTGTATTCTCTTTCATATGCTAACAACCAATCATCCTGCTTTCATTTATAGAAGTTAATAATGTCCCTCCTACTCGCTAGCCACATGAATCCTTGTATTCTTCTGGTCTCTTTCCATTTTCATATTGTATTCCAAGCACCGATATCACTATTCATTGATTCACCATATAGATGCATGCATAAAACTAACATGGTGAAGGAGATTATAGTAGGATGAAACCACACTATCATATCTCCAACTTCATCTTGCTTGATGGAGTTGCTCTTACACTTGAGACATTATCACCAGCCATTATTTGCTCTAACACTTCAAAATTTCACTTCCCTTTAAGTGTAACATAATCAATGACCTAACTATTATTATCATTTTTATTAGCTCATGCCTCATTTCTAGCTATAAGATGAGGCTTCCCATACAACCGCCATTTATCATGTCAAAATCTCACCCTTCTACCATGGCAAGCCATAACCCACTAAGAGGATGTTTGGGTAAAAACAAAGCCATGATTTCAAAAGTGTTTTTATGGTTTACAAAATAAATATGTAGAGGAATTTATTTCGATTTGTAAAAAAATGCTTTTAAAAAGTGATTATGGGGTATTCCAAACACCCCCTAATGGCTCTTCCGTAAATATAAAAGCACTTCCTTTAGTAATGACTTCATAAACTAGCTCTTACCCTTTACCATACTTCTCAATAAGAAATTTTAAATACAATTTCTTAGACTTAGCAATGACCTCTTATCTAAGATGCTTTTCAAACGAGAATGGTGAAAACCACGTTGCTTGATAACCTCTTCTCAACAAGCACTTTCTACATTCCTCCAAAATGCGGTTATGGTTCTTTTTTTTTTTTTTTAAGAATTAAAATTTTAGCTTGACATGTTAAACCTTCTATGCATCACATGACAACATCAATTTGATCCCAATCCACTTCGGAAAATATGAATAAAACATTTGTAAGGAGAAGATGAGAGATATAAATCCCTTTCCTTTGCATTCTAATAATGGGCTCCATCTCCTCCTCACTACCACATCAATAATAAAATAGGATGAGAACTGGTATTAATATAGATCGTCTTGTCTCAATCCACATGTCGGAGGCTTAACCCCATTCTATAGTCTTTAGATTTAACATAGCTTAATTTAATGAATAATGCGTTGTGGGATCCCTCTTAATCCCATTGACATTCTCCAGGAGAACCCCATGCTGTCTTTAGATTTTTGGAAATTAATCTTGATTGCTATGTACTCTTTCTTTTATTAGTTAGTGTGATTACTAGCTTTTAACTCTATACAAGTCTGAAATCTAATTTCAATTAAAGATATATTTACATAATAAATGAAATGTGTAATGCATGTGAATAATATCGAGCTTTATGCAAGCTAGCATGTTTTCTTGGGGGATTCCAAACGTTATGTCGCTTTCAGTGATTTTTAAAAAATTCTGCCCACCCCTATCATGAATGTTTTTTTTTTTGCCACCACAAATGATTTTGACTACAAAAATTTAATTGAATCATTCATGCACTTGACCAGATAAAATATTAATGTATATGGGTATTTGTGGCCATGCCAATTGAATAATGTACTATATAAATTTATTACCATCACAATAAAATAAGTTGAAATCAACTGATAGGGTTGGCTCCAACAAAAAGAGCTAGCCTCTCAAAACGTTACGAGTTAAGGTTTGAATCACCGTTACAAAAGTTGCTCATATTTAGCACATAACAGTGTTTCAAATAAAATTGTCTCTCATAAAATAATAGCTATGTGTAACAAAAAGAAATTAAAATCAGTAATACTTAAAACTTGTTTGCATAAGAAGTATGATAAATTAATAGTAACTTATCATTGGGACTATTAACAGTTAACAGTGAAATTGATTTAGGGGGACAAAAAATTGATTATAGTGTTGAAAATTGAATGCTGTTGTAGCAAGTCTGCAAGTGGACAATAATTCTCCAACTTTGAAGGATCGACTAAATTTAGCACTTCTTAGAATTGGTTATTGCCTTTCACTCATCCTGGTCAAATTTATTATCCTTTATTAGCAGAATTTCAATATCTCCAACGTCACAATTTATTTTGCTTTTAAAAGCTACATATTTATTTCTGGATGGTCTCCACTCCTCAAAGTACAATTTAACCGCAACCTATTGTATTCAACATTTTTTCGTCATTTTGTTTTTATTTTTGAATTATTTATTTAATTTCAATGTTAACGTTAAATTGTTAGTATTAATTTTCCTTCTCGAGCTCGTTTTATTAATTTTTCTTGGGCAATATATATTATGGCATGAAAAACCGTAAGATATTTAGATTCACAAATATATTTCAGGTCTCAGGAGCATGGACAGACTGCTCATTTTTCATCTCTATTCACATCTGAACAGCCTTTCCCTTGCATTTGAATGTGATTTGGTTTTCTCTCTGCGATTTCTGGATTTGATTGCCGTGTGATCGATTTGAATCTTCGCGTTTCTGATTCTAGGGTTTCTTTTGGATCACATCCCTCGTGATTCGTCGATTGATCATTCAAAGCTTTGGGAAGGCTCTAGGGTTTCTGGGTTGGCAGATCCGTGTTTGGTTTGGTTCCTGAGGAACCATTTCTGCAACAATTCAACATGTTTTGGCGGATGACTGGGTTGTCCACAGCATCTCCTGTGAGTCTCTATGCTTAAGTTTGGAGCCCCATCTCTTATTTTCCCTTCATTATCATGTTTATATTTGATATGTTGCGGAGGCTGTCCTTGCTGGATGCGTGTTATTAGGTGGCCGGGTTTGTTTGTTGAGCACGGAGTTTTATGTCTTATTCTACGCATTGATTTTCTTTTTGGGTCCCGCGAAATGTGAGACGGGAAGGAACTTTTACTTCAGCCGTTTCGTTTGGAGGGCCCAAAGATGCTACAATCACCTTGACTGATTCGAATTGAGTGCTATGATATGTTGTTCACTCTACCAGGCATATCGTCATTGTCTCAATTTTCTGTTGATTTCAGTGTTATAGTTGTGAATAAACAAAGTTAGACTTCCTGGACTATTATGAGAATCAACACATATAGCAACATTTCAATGGGTCACATGAATTAAATTTTGCTATTATACTATTTCAATTCTAATTTTGAATTTCACAAACAAAGAGAGGAAACAAAAAGAAGCCACGACTTTGAATACTGGGTTATGGATGCTTATGTGTTGCTTGACTTACAATTTCAACTTTGTTTTTTTGGGTTTCATTTGGTTGATAGTCAACATATTCATTGCATTTCCTTCTTTTTATGTGAATCACTTGATGTATTATGTTAGGTATTGATGTATTATTAGTCACAGGTGGCATCTTGTATGCTGACATTTGATTTAGTAGGAGATAAACTGAATTTATCCAAGTATTTTTAACATATTACTTCCGGTCTTTAATATAAAAGCTAGTTGACTGATTTGAGTAAATTAAAGAAGTTTATTAAATTAGTTATTTGTAACAAATATGAGTTAAATTTCCTAGAATACTCTTGCTAATTATGTATATGAGCTAGAATTATCATTTGATAAAATTTTTAATGTGTGTAACTATTACAAGAATTATTTTGAAACAAATGGATAAATATGAAGGACAAAATGGATTGGGCTCTTATATTTAGAACCAAATTGAAAGTCAAATTAACTCTTATATTAATGACCGAAGGTAATATTTAAAATAGGGTTAAGGTGAAAATTTGTCTCGAAAGTTTTCACTCAAAAGCAATGTTGCCCAGTGGTAACTAAATAAAAAACCTAGCGGATATTTTAAACTGTGGAGTTAACCTGGTTTTGTGCCAAACCAGTAGGGTTAAATTGTAATTTGAACTTCTATTGTTGGACGCTATTGGATTGTGTTAATTTAATTAAAATTGTTATGTATTTGGATACCTGTTGGTGTAGGGATTTCATCTGCTCTGTTTTGTGTATTTAATTTCAGGTGGAGACGATTTTGGATAAAGACAATTTCACTTTAGAAGAACTGCTTGATGAGGATGAGATTATTCAAGAATGCAAAGCTTTGAATAGTCGCCTTATAAATTTGTAATGCTCTTGCCATGCCTACTGCTAGCATAATACCCTATTTGTTTGTGTAGCTTTTCTTAGCAGAATTTGTAGTATTTTTAATCGCCTCATCTATTTCTTAGAGGTATATATTCCAATATAGCCCAACGAGGTGGTGAACAAGAATGCTGTTAGCATATTTCAACAACTGATATCTATGCTTATATATTTTGACTTCATGGAGATGAGATTTCCAAGGAGGCTGTTTGGTATACTTTAGCGATACCTTCTTAATAGAAGAAGTTTAGGTTCAGTTTCTCAAATTGATAAGTTGAATGTTGTGAACGAGTTCTCCAGTTCTATTATTCCGAAGTCCTAATAGGGAAAAAGCTATTTCTTTTTGGTGATAAAAATCCTGCTTCTTTAGAAGAAATATGGGTAATAACTATACAAATTTTCTTCTACAGGCTTAACTTTGATCCAATCAACTGTGAATTATCTTTTCTAGGGGTTTATTTATGTTTTTCATTAGCTCGGATGGTAATATCATTGATCTTTTTAGGCTGAACTAGATGTGTGCCTCCTATGCACTGCGTGGAGCCTGAAGAATTAGCCGCACTATTTAGGATTTATGAATAATATTTGCTTCTTATAGATTTTATAATATATATTGATTGATATTGATTTATTGATGTTGATTTTCCCATTTGGATATCCTGCAATTGTGGTGTTTTGGTATCATGTGTTTGGCAGTTTGAGTAACTTGTTTTTATAATCAAATGGTTAGCTAATGAGGTTTGGCATTGTCTATTGCAGTTTGCGTGGAAGAGCACAGGTTGAACAGTTGTTACGATACATTGTTGAAGAGGCTCCTGATGATGCTGAAAAGAAACGAACTTTTAAGTAAGTTGATGAAAATGAACATGTTTCTATGTTTCTGGTTGGGGAGCTTGTGTAGTGACTACATGTTCTTACTGCTATCTGTAACAGGTTTCCTTTTATTGCTTGTGAGATTTTTACCTGTGAAGTTGACATCATACTCAAAACACTTGTAGAGGACGAGGAAGTGAGAAATCAGATCCCAATAGCTCTTTTGTCTTAAAATATATTTGGAAAAGCTTTTATTGCTGACTGTATTGCTTCTTGGCAGTTAATGAATTTGTTGTTCTCCTTTTTGGATCCAAAGCCGTCGCATAGTAACCTACTGGCTGGGTATTTTAGCAAGGTGCTGATATCTTGAAACATTCCATCGCAAGTCTTTTCTTCCCCTATATATTTGATTATTTTCTTTATTTCCTTCTAATTACTGTGGCCTTATGTATATAGTGTTCTTATGGTGCTAGGTTGTTGGATGTCTGTTGTTACGCAAGACAGCTCCTTTCATGCAATATTTACAAGTAAGTTCTTTATTGTTATTATACAATAAGTTTTTTGTACCATGAGATACTATGATCAGGTTGGCCTATTATCTAATGAACCTTAATAGACAAGGCCTTTTTCAGAAGATCCAACCAGGGAGGCAGTGCAAGAGATCGATGTGAGGAGATTGCTACATTAGTGTTTTTGGGTCTTGGGCACCAGAACGTGTCTTAACTGAACTTAAAAGTTTGATCTTTCCCCCCCACTCTAGCACAGCCAGTGGCTTTGCTTTTAACTGAATTTATTGTGACTTGTGAGTTTAAAGTGTAACAATGATCAACTGTCTTTGACCTGAAATTTCAATAGAACTTACGAAAGCTAGGATTATAAAGGCAAACTCTGACGTTGTTAAGTTCTATACAGTTGCTCACGACCTGTTCTATATACGGGGATGGGGATAAGGATGAAGAATAAGGCTAATCTAGTATCAAATGACTCGCTATAAATAATGTTTAGTCATGCTTTCTTTAATTTCAATTTCCTGTTGGCTGATATGTTCTCCTTCTATCCAGGCACATCAAGATATTGTAAAGAAGCTAGTTGACTTGATTGGAATTACATCTATCATGGAGGTTTGTTGCTTTATATCTGACGCTGGTGCACGTGATATGGCTGGAATTAATCAATATTTTAACTGTTGACTATGATATACACTCACTGGTTGCTGAAGTCAACTTATCTGTATTGTGTGACACAGGGTTTCCATATATGTATCTTTTCCGTAATTTCTGTTCTGTTCTCTTCCGTTAAACAGGTTTTGATACGCTTGATTGGTGCTGATGAACATATGTATGTAAATCATGGGGATGCAATGCAGTGGATTGAAGACACTGACGTGCTTGAGATGATTGTGGACAAGTTCAGTTCTTCTGTAAGTAATATCAATTTCTAAAAATCTATGTTATGTGAACTTGACCTGGGTCTATGTTAATCCGGTCCATATTTATAGGTGTTTTTTGTGTGTGGATGGGTTGATTGCATGTGGTGCTGTTAGTTCATGCATCAATGAGAGCCAAGGGAAAAACTCAACTAGTAACTAAAGCTCAAACATTTCATTGTTTAATGTCATAACAAGGAAAACAGATTGTTCCTTGCTGTCATAACGGTGGCAGTGTAGAGGAACAGCAGGTGTAAACTGTTTAAATTTTACATGGATGGCCTAGATTTACCTATATTCTAAATTTTTGACATATAATATAATGTTTATCTTGAAAGAATCAGGACACAGAGTGAACAATGTTTTAATTGTAAGCTATTAAACAATGATTATTACAAATAAAAAATTAAAAATTAAAAATTGTTAAAGCTGGATGGTCTAAATTTACTGCTATTTTTGCTGTAGCAACACTTTTTTTACCATGGCAAAGTATCATGTCTCAGGTTATACTGCAAGGATGTGAAATGATCTATTTATAGGCAATCTAAGCCAAACTTAATTGTACTGATTACTGAATTCTAAATGGCATATGAAGCCCCCGCCTGGCTTAGAATGCCAAGCCCCTGCCTTCAGTCCAAGGGAGATATCAGGTTCGAAAACAATAAATTGCTTTAAATTTTCAAGAAAAGACAGTGAATGACTTCTGATAATGGTTGGTCTCATGGGAGCATGATTAAATAAAGGCTAGACTTTTACGCAGTTCCTTGCACGATAAATTCTGACTGATAGAAAAAGATAGGAATTAGGGGAAAAAAATCTTTATTAGAATGTGAAACAGGACGTAAAATCCGTATTCTAGTGAAGTCTATCTGGTGCTTATATATGACATATAAATAACTGCTCATAACTGCCAACATATGACTAACTTATATGAATGACATTGCATTGCATGGACTCCTAAGCACATGACAAATTAAATAATTGGAAATTCATTACAATTACACTTAAACGTTGAAAACTCAAAGACAAAGCTATTCCTCCCTCATGAGAACACGGGGAATAATTCTTCCTACTGTATGTGAGGTTATCGTGTCTAAGGGGAATTCTATCATTGTATCCTTACTATCAAAGTTATTACAATCAAAACATGACAGGCCTATGGTTATTTGATGATAACATGGCAGGTGTATGGTTTGATCGGGAAATCACAGGGTTTATATGAAAAAACCATACACTTGTCATGTTATTTATTACTGAAAAATTTGCCAACAAGAATATGGGGAATGGCATGTAAGTCATGTCGCAACTAATAATTGTGCAAGGAAAATGTATCTACATCGAACCTTCTCTTTTCCAAGAGTATAACAACTGAATAGCAGATGTTTGGGTTTTCATTCTTCTTATACTAACACTGACCGTTTGTTTGTCTTCTACAGGATTCTCCAGAAGTGCATGCTAATGCAGCTGAAACACTCTGTGCTATAACAAGATTTGCTCCACCCGGGTTTTCTGCTAAAGTCTGCAGCCCTAGGTAGGAATCTTCCTTTCCAAATCTTGCTGCTTGTGGTTGTTAGTGCTGTTCTAATTTATGTAACTTCAGGTCATATATTCTTTTCTTCTAATCTTCTTTATATGTATATATATTTCTTAATATGTCTCTTATTTGCAGTTTTATCGGAAGATTGTTTCAGCATGCTTTAGAAGACTCTCGGCCAAAGTCTGTTCTTGTTAATTCTCTTTCCATATGCATTTCTTTGTTGGACCCGAAAAGGCATACTTTTGGGGGATATCATTCATACAACCGCCAAATGACTAATGGGCCCACAGTAACTGCAAATCCTGAGGCTGTTGAAGGCATGTTAGAAAGCCTAGGTAAGGCTGCTCTATTTTACCATGATTTCACCTAACTTTATCTAATAAAAGTTGGCACAGCTCTTTGGGTTGCGAAACTGTATTGGTGATGGCAATTTAGTGTGCATGTCATGTAGCTCCTTTAACTAAACTGCGAAGCTCTCTAAACCAATCTAAAATTATGCCAACCAAACTTACAGTGTGCTCCAGCTATCCAAGTGACCTTTTATTTTCAGTTTTTATTTTTACTTTTTTAGAATGTAGGATCAATTAGGTAATCATTTAATAATTTAAACAAATCTAACTTATCAGGTCATTTAGCTATACTTTGTGAATATCCCCTCTGGTCCTATTTATAAGTTTCAAATTTGGAAGGGGTGTGATTCATTTTATAAACTTGATTTGGTTTTGTCTTAACATTTAAATTTTTTTTTTCAATTTTATCCTTAATTATTTTTTCTCTTTTCTTTGTCATACTCTCTTTTATCACATCTTCTTATACATTGTCATTCATCCTTTTTTATTATAAGGACATATTTGAAAACAAAAATATATTTCTAACCTATTTATTCCTTTTAACTAATTTTAACTGACTTTTCGTTATATGCAAATTAGTTATTTAAAGCTTATAATAAGGACCAGAGGGATTACTTATTATTTACTATTACTGACAAATAATTATTATATAATCTGTGTTATGTCTTTTGCAAATATATTTTGCTGTACATATACCTTGTATTCTTGAAAATTGCCATATCTCACCTGTATCATACCAGTGACCATAGCTATGCCATATACCTCCTTTGGAAGCAAAAAACCTATGCCAGACAGAAGTGGCTACTCTTGGTGTCAAAGAGTTAGAACAATGTATCATGAATATAGGAGACATGTATGTTGTTGGGCCTACAAGTCTTCGACATTAAATTTAATCCTGTAGTGTCTTGATGTACAGAGTGATGGCGTAACCTTTGGTGGGGTTTAGACTTGTAGCTATTTTACATCTCCTTATGCTCTATATTTTGTTGCATAACAATATCATGTCTCTTGTAATAATGCGTTCTCTGTTCTGTATTTATTCCTGACAGCTTGTATGTTCAAACAAAAGTATGCTTATGAGGTTCTTATTCTGCAGGTGGTTTACTTAAGCTTTTAGACATTTCTTCTTCAGAAAGTCTCTTGGTAACTACTTATGGCAACTTACAGCCACCACTTGGGAAACACCGGTTAAAGGTATGCTAATTACTTGGAATTGTTGTAGTCTAGAATATGTCCTTTGGATTGCAGATGAGTACAGCTGAAAAAGAAAAGGCCACATTGGTGATTCCCTGTTATTAATTGAGTTTTGAACACGTTATTTGTTACCATAATGTGACTTGTGAAAGCAATTACCTTATGTTCTGTTTGTTGTAAAGCTGAGGCTTTATCAAAGTGTTTAATTGAGGACTTCTTCCTTCGCACCTTTTATGAGAAAGAGTAGCCCTTGAAGTTTCTGTTTAGAGTTCATCTCATGGGGTTGTAGTAGGGAATTTTTTGATCTATTGCTGTGTCCTTTTGCCTTGTGTACTTTTTTTTATTGTTAGTTATTACCCCTTCTTTGTACTCCTTGTAATTTTTCTAGTAACATCAAATATAATTTTGCATTGATAGTCATGCACATGCTTGTTCAGATAGTAGAATTTATATCAGTATTATTAAGTGTTGGTGGTGAAACTGCTGAGAAGAAATTGATTCATCTTGGAGCAGTACAAAAAATTCTTGACTTGTTCTTTGCGTAAGTCTAGCAACTCTGTTTTCATTCCATAGTCAGTTGCTCCCCTGCCTTAATGCACTGTTTAAATGTTGTAGGTACCCATACAATAACTTTCTGCATCACCATGTAGAAAGCATAATAATATCAAGCTTGGAGAGCAAGAATTTTGCTCTTACTGAACATCTTGTTCGTGAGTGTGATATTGTTGGGAAAATACTTCACGCAGAGAAGCATTTCACTCTGGAAGCTGATAATAATAAGGTTTATCTCTAGATTTCATATCTTTATGAATGGATTTGTATTTTTTTCTCCATAATTTTTTGACACTATTCCATCTAATCTTTCTGGCGAAATAAATATGTTAATGTTCTGATCTGTTGATCAATTTGCTCCACAGCCAACAATGCCTTCTGGGGGTAAACCACCACCCAGGATTGGATGTATTGGGCACTTAACCCGTATATCTAACAAACTTGTCCTGGTTGGGAAGGGCAACAGTGAGATTCAGGCACATCTGCAGGTACGATACTATTTATTTCCATTTTTATTGGAAAATTTCTGATTGATTGAACTTCTAATGCTATACTGTCCACTGTCTTTTGATTTGCTGCCTCTTCTTTCCGGCTAGTGATTACCTCCTCTTTCTGTGGTGGTTGAGCCCAAATTCAATGTTGAAAGGCAGCAACATAATTGTTTACTTTATTTGCAAATGTTTGTTGTTGACAGGAAAATAGTGAATGGACAGATTGGTATATGAATGTTCTAACACAGAGAAATGCTATTGAAAATGTCTATCAATGGGCGTGTGGGTATGTTTTCTTTTTTCACTGGATTGCGATCTCATTAGTTTCTCAATTTTTTTTGTCTCAATTATTATGCTTTTAATTTGATCTGTATGTTTATATTTGGGCTTATGTCTATGACATTCTCCTTTCTCTGTGCTTTTATTTGTCTCCTGTCTTTGAGACACGCTTCTAATTATGCTAATTGATTGTTACAGGAGACCAACGTCATTGCATGACAGGACTAGGGATAGTGATGAGGATGACTATCAGGACCGGGACTATGATGTTGCGGCATTAGCAAATAACTTGAGCCAGGCTTTCCGTTATGGCATTTATAATAATGAAGACATTGAAGAGGTATTGCTTTGTTCTTTTCAGGCAGCACAAGTCCATCTGCTGCTGCCTCTGCATTTATTTTGTAGTTGCTTTTAACTAGTTATGATATAGAAGTATACAGGAGGTAGAGCGAGCTTCAACTGGACAGGCACTGACTGTCTTATTGTTGGTCTGATGTACAGTAAGGGATCTTATAAAGGCTTTAAAGTAATTTCCTCTTCAATAACCAGAAATAGACAAGTTAAATACAAAGGTGCATTTTATGGAGTGTCATAGTCTTCCAGATAAATAAGCAATGTTTGAAGTTTGAACCACCATTTATCAGAGCCTAAGACTTGGTAGCGATGCAGCTTCCCTGGTACTTAAATTTGTTATTTACTATAATCCAAATGAAAAATATATATTAAAATTGTTACTTACCGTAATCCAAATCGATATATTTAAGTCAAACGAAATGGCTCAGTTTTTGGTTCAAGAAGACCTTAAATAATGCAACATGGTGGTCTGCAACTAGCTATAATGGAGTTAAAACACGCAGTTTTACTTTTGTCTTTGGAAATTGCCTTATTTAAAGTTTCTTTTATAGAACTCTGCTGCTTGCCTGCAATTGTTTGATACTAGCTGTCACAGTTGTGAAATGCCTAATGTCTTTACTCAGTAGTTTATGCTTTTGATGATATCAAAACTTTCTTTACCTAGTAGTATGCCTAGTCAGGGGTTATATTATTGCCTCCTCCGTGGTCCCCTTCCCCAGATCCTCCTTACAATAGATTGTAACAGAGCTAAAGTGGGTTTCTGCTTGTCCGATCTAGCCCTATGGGATTTTGTGCAAGGTAGAGTATTAGAGCCTTTCCTTGACAAGTTGCCATGAGTTGAGGCAGTCCTTGGCAATAACAAATACTTAACGCTTCAACTAAAATTTTGTTCAACAAGCAGCCAATCTATGCTTGGTGCACTTTTCACTTCAGGGGCAAGTGTGATCAGACCAACCATTTTTGTGGTCTTGTTTACGTTCATAATGCCTAGCCCCTGGGCATCATTGTATAGTAGATCAATTTATTATAGAATTTCTTGGTTGTAACAAGTTCCTGATGTAGGTCTTTTTTTATTATTTTGCCATTGGTTTGATGTCATGTTATTGTTTCATGATCTTGACCTCTTTACATGTGTTTTAGGCTCATGGCTCTCTTGAGCGAGATGATGAGGTATGATTTAATTCTCTAATCTTCCTAAATCTCAGTCGTGCCATTTATCCATGATGTATTCATTTGGCGCCTGTTTAACTTTAGAAGATGTACTATTATTTGAGCTAAATACTCTGTTTCGCCAGTTAGGAGTTTTTTATCCTGAGGTTTGCATTATTATTTTATTGTGTTTTTGAAGTTTCAATTCATTAACAAATTATAAAAAGCTGCTGATGTATTTATTTTGTAGGATGTCTATTTTGACGATGAATCTGCTGAAGTTGTTATATCTTCTTTGCGGTTGGGAGATGACCATGAAAGGTAAGCGGCACTGGCAGGCCTTCTCGGGTCTTTCCTGTATCATTAGTTCACAACGTAACTAAAAATGACGTCGTGTAATTTATGGGAGTTGCTTCTTGCGTCTGTAATGAAACTTGTTTTGTATTGTCTTTTGATATATGCCTCAATTTTTCCTGGCACATGCAGTGGCTCTCTCTTTACAAATTCCAACTGGTTTGCTTTTGAGGATGATGGAGTTGCCAATGAACGGTCAATTGGTTCCCTTGCTTCTCCTTCGCCTAATGCTGAGGATACTGGAGTAATTAGTGGCAGTGGAGATGATAATGTCATTGTTGGTGATGATGAGGATTTGGCTGACACTGCAACATCATCTCCAGAACCGGGACCTAAATCAGAACATGGTGAAACTGACAAACCAGTTGAATGGGTGGAATGGAGAGAATCTTCGGATGCCAATGACTCTGCTGAGCTTCCCAATGGAGAACTTAAGGACCAGTCGGGCAGTAATGATTCCAATATAGCCGAAACGTCTCCGTCAGCCAGTGCTACATCAACAAAGGATGTGGCGGATGAACCATTAGCATCGCCCAATGAGAACTCAAGTGAGGAAATCTTCCTGCCGGCAGAAACAGAAATTGGAACTAACAGTTCATCCGCACCCATGGATGTGGAATTAACCAAAGTTGAGGGAGGTAGTAAAAAGGATGTTACAGATGACAAAGGGGATGAAAAAACGAATTGCTAATGTAAATGCTTGTGAGTCATCGCGAGGGGCTAACTGGGCAACATTAACAAAGGTGGGGAGATGAAATCTGAGTTTTACTAGGCAACAGTATTTAGAACCTCTGAACATCTATGGAGCTTTTTCTCAGAAGGAATATTGATTCTTTATGGGACCCACCAGCAAATTGAGGCTCGCGCATCTGTTGAAGCATGAACTATGGTGTTTCATGAGTCTTTTAGCTCATGCTGTTAGGCGCTACTGAATTTTTCACGTGTTTATATCAATAGTCCAATTAGGACGACACTGAATTTTTACCCTTTTTTTTTTTCATATGGATAACTGTTAATATATTTATGGTCTAAAACACAGTTCAGCTATGAAAATGAGTTCCTTGGCTGATAAAGGTTCATAAACTCATTCAAGAGGATATGATCTTCGTTGGAAGTGAGGTATCTTGCTCGGATCATATGAATCAAGTTCAAGTTATTGGAATGGCATGGCACCCAGTCTAGATGCGATTGGGGGTGCATGTAATTGAGTTCTTGGAGGAATAAAATTTCTGATAATACCTCTAGTGCTCCGAAATTTAATTGTTCAAGCTTTTTGTTTGTTTGTTGTAGGCCTGTTTCCCAGATCAATTTAGATTTGGGCTTTGTAGCCTTGAACGTGTCCGGACTGTTGGAATCAGAATTCGCATATAGAATCTGTTTAAAATAGTTTGAGTAGTTTTTCTGTCATGATATATAAAATATGAAGTATGTGAAAAAAATTGTCCCAAACTTGTCCTTGAAATACGTTTATAAATGTTTTTGAAAACTATCCCGACATGTTCAGAGGCAAGCCTCGTTTGAAACTTGTATTGGCTACGTCACAATTTATGCTTCGCCATATGACTGCAAATTCTAGGAATAACTGACAGAATATTGGGAGTTTTCTCTTCTGAGATTAATACCTGGTCGTTTTTATTAAAAAGAACATGGCGCACAGTGCAAAGTTGACCCTGGAAGCTGGAGATTTGCCATTGACTCAAGCAGCAGTAGGCTCCTAAGATGATCAGGCACGCCATCAGGAATAATGTTTGAAACAATAACCGGATGTGTTTCTTTCCTTCGAATCAGACACTATCACAAATTCGCTTTACCGGTGAACCATTTGATAGCTAGTTCAAGCAATATCACTAAAATGTAAAAAAATTTATTACGAATCCACTTGTAACTGAGAACAAATTTGACCACGCAAAACTAACCGGTATAAATCAATGATCCAATAATTTATCAAATAGTCTTGAAATATTTCATTCTGATTGCATGTTTGTTATTTTTCAGTTTTGACTAGGACTACCACATAAATAATTTTGCTATACCTTCTAAAAGCTCCAATTTTATGATCCTTCATCCAGTGAAAATAAAATATAGAAAATAGCTATATGCATTCGGCCAAATACAATTAATAATAAATAGAGTTCCCAAAAACTTGGCTGCTTTTCCCCTCCATCACAGCCAAGCCATAGGTATGACAAATAATGCAATTAGGATCAGCGACATATCATTGAGGTCAATGTTGCATTTCTTCTAAGTCAAAATTGTGAGGGGTTACAGACTATAGTCCTCATTGGCTCATGATATCTTCAGGGGATGAATGAAAATACCATTTCGAGCTTCTCGGATTCGACCCCACTTTCCCAGACGAGGTTCCTGCAAGCAAGGGGCAGATCTCACAATGCTAGGAGAGTAAATTGCCATAATATAATTAAAGAACATCATAAACCTGGATACAAGGAAATCTCCACAAAATAAAGCAGCAGGGGACTACTTACAAGAGACGAGCTATCAATATTAAAATCGCAAATCAATTGAACTAATGTCCCATAAATAGAAGAATCAGATTATAATAAAAATATATTCTTATCCAGGTACATGTCAAATTCAAGAGTCACGTTAACAAAAGAGGAGCCTCCTTCAAATCAGACAGTAGGAGCTTGTCACTTGGCTTCTCTTTAGAACTCAACCCAAGTGAAAATAGTTGGGGCCCATAAAAGAAAAAATCCTAACCGAAAATAAGCAAAACTAAGATATCTTTGCAGGGACCAAAATATATTCCAAGGGCTTTATATATATCAGCTTATTGAATAAGAAAGCACGTTATCAGAATTGGAGCAAAACTTCACCTGCCCAACTCCAGCAATCAGGAATTCTGCTGATTTTGAAAAAGCCAAGGAATTCACAAATCCAACCTGCATTGCAAGAAGGCAAAACAAAATCATGTTGGTTTAAAGAATTGCATATCATACTTTATCACAAACCCGCATCTGATAATATTGGTGAACAGCTAACGCTTTTTCAAATTACAATGAATTTCACCGATATAATTAGTTGATTACCTACGAATTCCAAGTGAGGACTTGTAAAATCTAGAGAAGAGTAGGTTTCTATAAGCTGAATCCTCCAATATTCTAACAATGATCATGTGAGTGGTAAAGATATTTACCATTCAATTTACGAGTCTCACCCAACATCTTAATAAAACCAAAAATATTTACCATTCAAGTTAGAGAGAGTAAGAGGGGCAACAATTTTGTTGCTATTCCTTTTCCTTACCACTGGGACATCATACAGAGGTTTAACATCCTTTCTCTCACTTTCAACAGCCCAAAATCGAACAGAACCATTACCGGCACCAGATGCTGCAAGGTCACTGTTCCTACAAACAGTGACTGCACCAACCCATGACAAAGCTGATGAAGAATGATGATTCAGAGGTTTGTGGTAACCGTTTTCTGCAGATTGAAGATGATGCTACAACTTTAATATACTAAATGAAGACTTTGTAACAATTACAAATTCACATTCAACTTACGAAGCAGAAAGCATGTCCTATCCTCTGTCATGGATAAGCATAACATTTTAAAAGTGTCAACAGACGCAAGACCATTGTCCATCAAATAAATGATATAACATCTCTAGGAAAAGAAAATGGTAGAGGAATTCTTTTATAGACACATTACAAAGAAATTCTTCCAATAAATTAACACAGAAAAAGAATTCACAAAACCACAGATATTTTGTGACAATGACTTGTAAGAAATATCCATAAATCTATCAATCTATCATCTATCAATAACATTAAATCTATAGGAAGCTACAATATTCACAAGTCATGAGCAGTGCAGCTTATTTCAGACTCCATGTGAAACACCTACAAACTTGTGTTAATAGAAAAGGGATCATACCTAGGTCACCATTGGGGATTCTTCCATTATCCTTCGGTTCAGATTCAGCCTCCTTTGTCACTAAAGCATGAGCATTTCTCACAATGTAAACAGGCTTCTTTCGCATTACACTCCAAAATTCAATGCTTCCATCATCCGTTCCAGACAGGAATTCATCATTATTAACAAAACAACAGGATTCTAAAGACGATGCCGAAGCACGAAAAACTAATCGTGACTCTTCATGAACCTATATTCCAAAGAAGAAACAACTAATTTAAGGAGCAACATACAGCTGAAAAATAAGGATATAAACCCCTAAAAAAACAAAAAGAAAAGAAGTCTAAAAGCCCACCCTCAGCTAATCAGAAAACTGCACCTCAATCACTAGATAATTTCCACACATATGGATAAGATTTGTAGGAGAATGTAGGAAACATGTACCAGAACAGATGATTCATCACCAAATTATTCCACAGTAAATGCAAAGAAATGTCTCATCCAATTCGTTATAAGAACTTGTTCTGTATCCTTTTCTGTCTTTGCATTTTCTTTTTTCAAGACAGAGGCTTTGAATCAAAGTATCAAAAAATGGAGAAGAAACGGAATTTACAGCCTCCGGGGAAATCATGTCAAAGCTTAAAGGTAAATTTAAATACAAAGTTTTAAGTTCCAATATTAAACAAGATGCACGTTGAATAATACCAGGTTACCTTAAACAACTGCATGCTACGATCTCGTCCAGCTGTTAGCACCCTTTCTTTTCGTAAGCAATCAATAGTCAATACTTCACTTTGGTGGCCAAACAAAGTATTCATATAAGTTCTGTCTTCAGCATTCCAAATCTTAACCATTCGATCAAATGAACCAGAAAAAAGTTCTGAAGTTCCTTGCCTAAAAGTTAGACATGAAACAGGGCCATTATGACCTTGAAAAGCCTGTAAAAGACATAATTAAGAGCTAAGAATAGAAATTAACATGGGTAGTCAAAAGTGAAAAGCACTAAAACCCTAGAATGCCTGAGGCTAAAAATGCACATGTCCTGGGAATGCAAGAAGCAAAAATATATGCTAAATATGCACTATAAAATTCATGATATATTTTCTAAAGTTCTTTGTTGAGCAATACATATCGTTCTATAGTAACATGAGATATGATTTTACTTAAAGCATAAGTTACCAGACAAGCAGCAAATTTCAAATTTGAAATTTCCCTCACATGTGGACCATTTAAACGATCGACATAAAGGGGGGAAAAATACTTCCAACGCAGAAACAGCTATTATGGTTGTCCAAACATTCATATAATATAAGAAAAGCCAGTTACTTTATCCAATTGTAGACACTTGAGCAGCTGATATTTTTAGCTTAAACCTAGACAAGTAGACAATGAACACATGATAATCTAGAAAGAACAAAGTGCCACCTGAACATGCTCTCTTGTACGTGTATCCCATAGATGAACATGGCGGTCGAGGCCTCCAGTTGCCAAATACCGACCATCAGAGCTCGCAGCCAATGCTAATACATGTTTACTATGGTTTCGAGCCCGTCCTTGTGGTTCTTTCATCCCATGAGACCTCAATACTTCATCACTAGGCCATTGATACTTTTCACTTTTCCCACTATTTACATCCCAGTGCATGATAGTCCCATCCTTTGAAGCTGAAAAGCCCTTCGTGTCATCCTCCGATAGAGCCACAGCAGTAACAGGCTGCCTGTGCTTCACTAACAGGCGGAATTCTCCACTCGTTCCTTGTTTCACTCTACAATAAATTCATGAAAACTATAAGCCAAACAAGTCCCTAGGTTAATGCAATCATAAATAGATGAGATGCATGTTTCTATTTCCATTTACCATCACGTTTTAAGCCCACCTCCGGTCGACAACAATAAGTTTTTATGTTTTATAGCAGCAAAAGAAGATACGGTAACCAGCGACATTAGGCAAAGAACTTAAACTCCCTCCCCAATAAAAACGATTAAAAAAAATGCAGAAATCAAGAGTGACGAATTAATCCCCAACAAGATGCAATTGCTACACTACAACGTTTTCTGAAATAAAGCATCACCTGGATGCTAATGCCCTCCGAACCCGCCCGCTCTCTTCTTGCTGCTCCTGTATCAACTTCTGGGCTACGAGGGAGTCTTTTTCGCCTTCCTTTTCATCATCGTTATCACTCTCTTCTCCATCGGCTTTCCTATCTTCCTTATCTTTCCGAGCAATATCTCGATACATTCTCAAATAATCCTCCGCAATTCTCTTCCTTGCTTCAGCCTCAGTTTCTTCTTCCATTTCAGCCCCATGAGCTTCCCCTTCCCCATCGGCACCACCACCAAAGAAGTCATCTTCCTCTTCATCGCTTTCTATCTCACCGTCATCAACTTGGTCATCAACTTTCCGTCGCTTTCTCGATTCATCGCCAAAGAAAGGATCATTATTGGATGAGAAACTTTTACCCTTCCTTCCACTTTTCTTCCTAATATTCTTACTCCCCATAATGGAATGCTAAGAGGTCAGTTACTCCACGAAGAAAATGGCAGGGCGGGGTTTACGCAGAAGGCAGCTAGGGTTTAAGCCTTGAGTTTGCGAGTGCGGGGTTTACAGTCATGAACAGGGGGGCGGAGGCGCTCTGGAACACCGTGAGCGGCAATATTTATACCACGGATGTTTGCAGTGTTATTTATATACCATGTTTGATGCAGACAAAAAAAATCTTAAAATTTAACAATTTTTAATTTTATTTTTATTTAATATATATTATATTTTATATAAATAAAATCAACACAATATAAATCAAGTGTACAATTGTATATTTATGTAAAAAAATTTCTTTCAGTATCTTGAAAATAAAATTAAAAAAATGTTTTCTTTTTCTGCTTTATAAACAAGACTAGAATTTTTTTTTCTTAAGAAAATGATATAAAAAGAAGTCGAAAGGCACTTAAAAGTTTAAAATCTCATGGGAGAAAAGAGTACCTAATTTGATATTTTTTATTAGATTTAAAAAGAAAAACAACCAAATTTATTATTGTCAGTATATTTTTTGTCACCAGCTGTTTAATACTTATTATTGTTAGTTTACAACTTCTTAATAAACTTTTTGATATAAGGGTTTTTTGTTATTTAAGTACATTTATAAAAAAAACCCAATCATATATCGCTTTCTTAAAGATTTGTGTCGGAATTGGAATATAAAATTTTTTAACATCTTTTTAGGAAAAACGGCAAATAAAAACCCTCAACATGTGAAATTGTGATTTGAGATCCTCAATTTGGAAAATAGCAAATAAAGATTAAAGACCCAATCTTATATTACAAATATAAAATCTTAGTGAAATGTCTAAAATGCCTTTCAGCTAAATTATGATTTGGTCTACTAAAATTGTTGTTTGTTAAAGTGAACTTGTTATTTTTCATAGTCAACTTGTCATATGACTGAAGGGTATTTCAGACATTTTATCAAGATTTCATATTTACAATATAGGACTAGGTCTTTATTTGCTATTTTCCCATCTTTTTATGTCATTTTCCTTTTTTTTTTTTGTATTACAGAGATTAAATGTAATAAAAAAATAAAAAAATATTTCTTAAGTTTTTATTTAAAATCATAATCCTATGTTTTTTTTTTATACCAGCAATAATCCTATGTTATTATATGTGGTGGCGCTCTTTTCCTTTAAACAAGTTTTAATTGGGAGGGCACTCGCTGGCCGGAAATATTATTGGTAGCATTTACTAGGCATTGTATCCAGTTGACACTGTCAATTTAATATTGCTTTTTCTTTTGGGGCTAAAGACATATATTTTTATATTAAAAGCAATCTATTTAAAACAACATTAGGTACTAAATGTGACATATCTCCTCATAAGAATTTGAACCTTACTTTATCATATCATAAAGACTCGTTCAGTTGATGTTTAACATTAATACTCCCTCGATTTGGCTTTTATCTTATATCTTATATCAAATTAATAATGAGTTCTGTAATTGAATTGGGTGGTTCCATAGGGGTTTTAAGTTTTTAACACTATGCTAAAATGCTGTAAATTAATTTTGATAATTAAGTATAATGAGATTTATTGCTATAATTTTTAATTAATGTGAACTTTTAAAAAAAAATTTGTCCATTTCTCAGGTAAATTAGATTAGATTAATTTGTGATCTTGAAAATTAATCTTTACTTTTCTTTTGCCATCGAAAATTAATGCTCAGAATCATTAAAATTGATATGGTAGTAATTACTAATTTCAACAATTATTGTGAATATTTTTATAATAAAACAGTGAGAAAATACTGATGTCAAATTGTTTGTATTTTTCGATCCAATCGGTTGGCAGCATATTATTTCAACCATAAATTGCAGTAAGATATCAATGCCTCCGATGCTTAAATAAGAGTTAATTAATTAATGTGAGTAAACTAAAAAAATTTGTTAAATTATTTATTTGTAATAAATAAATATTATCTTTTTTAGAATGTTCTTGCTAATTATATTTATTTGCTAGAACTACCATCTAATAGACTCTTTAACATGTAAAATTACTATAAGGACTATTTTAAAAAAAACAGATAAATGAGAAAGACAAAATAAATTAGTGTATATTTAAAATAAACTTAAAAATCAAACTAACTTTAGCATTAGGTTGTGCCCTTGTGCTTTTGTAATGAAACATAACATGACTTTCTTCTTCCCCATCGGGCATACATGGCTTATCGGTTTAAAAGAATAGTTGGGATTAAAAAAAGAACTATGCATGTGAATACCTAAACAAACACTAATTACTCTTTTGGATTTATACAAAAATTAAGAAAATTACTTAAATAAGTTATTTATATAAAAAAAAATGTACATTGGCTAGTTAAGCCAGAGCAACGGAATACGCGTTAAAAATTACTTAAATGGGCATGGTCATAAATCATAACCTCATAGGCGAGACAAATTTATTAGGTCCAACCTTAGGCTGAGGTTACCCCTCTGTGGCCCCCCACAACAAAGCGCCTCACTAATGTGGAATCATCAAGAACTTCAGGCTTTTACCACCCCCCCCCCAAAAAAAAAAAAAAAGAACTTCAGCGAACCCAATTAGCCCTCATCCTCAGTAAGCTGGCCCAAGACCAGCCCATCTCCTTTGCTGTCCTCAAACAGGACAGTAATAGAAGAGCATCAAATATTCCCAATACTTGGCTAATTCCTCACATGAATTTACCAATCATTCACTGATACAAAATCACATGTAGTATAAAGAAGTATCTCAATCACCATCAAATTAATGATATAATGTACAGTTTATATGCATAAATTCTACAACCTAGATGCTTAGCACTATAAAGACAACTTTCCCATCGATAAATTATTGAATGACACTGTAATTATAGTAGGTATAAACACAATACAGTCCAAGACTCACCAATCAATACCCAGTTCTCTTGATAGAAAGAGCTTATCAATGTATTGGATCAAAGGTACTGATGCCGTTACATAATTTTGCATTTGGACCTTCGCTGATGACTCTGAACCAAGGAAAGAAAAGGCATCATAAATAACTTTACTAAGACAAAAAAATTGAATAACATAGAATTCATATTAAGATGTGGAAGCATTCTGATTGAAAGCGAACCAATTGACATTTCGGAGGATTCCAGAAGAAGGTAAGTTCATCTTGCTGTGTGTCCCTAAAGTTTTAGGTTACTTGGTAGTTCCGTGTAACTACTTTAGTTTAAAGTCTTTCTAGAACAGTGATTGACCATTCTGGGTTCTCTCCCATCAACAATGCACATCATTTTATACCGTAATTGGTATTTAAGCACCTAGTAGCTGTTATGGATATACAAGCAAAGTCTCAGGGTAAAAATGCGCACTTTAACAAGGATGTCTCCCCTTGCAAACCATAAAAATTTAGCAGATCAAAACTAGGGTAGGAAGCCCAAAATTTATTGTCAAACCAAAAACAAATAACTGCTAATTGATCTTCCCTCTAACTCTATTTCCTTCTGTTCCCCTTTTCACTGCCAATCGGTCATTAAAGTCCTCTTAATGGATTCAAATAACTAATGTGCATGCAAACTTTAACCTACACTTACCATCCTCATGGAGTTTTCGCAGGAGTTGTTGCTTTGTAGGAAGGGCGTACATCCCAGCAGCAACAGCCTTCCTGATAACCCAACCATGATGGGGAGCAAATACCTCTGCGTAAGCCTTGGAAGCTGGATCCTTGAGAGAATTCCCACTGCCGAAAGACATGCAGATACTAAGCTTATATTCACTACTTAATGGAACTTGGTTCTTCCAAATGCGCCTCTCAAAATAGTTATCCACCGAAAAGGTACCCTTCACTTGTCCACCAAAGAGGTACCCCTCAGTTTTAAAAAAACAAATTAATTTTAAAAAAAAGCCTCAGGATAAGCTGAGGGTTTATTCCGTCTGGAAATTCAAAATTTCCTTTAGCAATCAGACAATTTTTAAGAAGCCAGAGATTTCAGCATCTTGAAAAAATGGTTTTTTTAGTAACAAAATAGTTCTGTCAAAAATTATCCAGACCAAAAAAAGGCCAGCACCAAAGGAGTAAAAAGCAGAAAGTTTCCCAAAAAACATTTTAAATTTAGCAGAAGAACCTCAAGCCAGATAAAAATAACACTCATGAGTTCATAACTATGTCAAAAATTTCTTTTTTTTCCATGGTCAAATTACTTTTCCAACTTGTTGCACAAATTCACTTGTTCCTACAAACTTATGGACACGATGGATTATTAACATGTAAAACTCATCATCATTTAGCATCACATGATCAGATGGTAAAGACTGATATGCATACTCTGTCATTAGGATCTGCTCAAAAAGCACCCTGACCATGTCGAGTCCACGTTTTACTCTAAGAAGATTTCTTGTATGGCTACCTGCTTTTCTCACAGTATTAGCTTGTACGTCCCGATCAATCATGGATGGTAAGGTCTGAATAGACTTTGATGCCTCAACTAGATCATCAACCTGTTAATATCAAACAATATAACCAATGACATAAAACAGATAAATAAAAATTATACCAAGCTAATTTGGAATTATGCTGGAACAATAGTTTTAGAAGAGCAAATCTTTATAGCGACCACATGGAAGCTTTAAAACTTGACCATGCAGAATAATGCAGTGCCCCGCCTTTAAGGTGGATGGATTATCGATATTTAAATTTAATCATGGTCAACGAAGATTATGGATATTAGGAATCTTATTGGGAAATCGCTATTAATCATATAGAGAGGCTAATCAATGTGGCAATTGGTTGGCACATGGACTTCACAGAAGCATTTCTGATGCATCTCTATTAATCATCTAAACTGATGTGTCCAGAAGGGTGCAATGGTTATCTCGAAGTTTACATCCAAAGAGCAGATTCTCAATCAGGAAGTCACGTGTTATATTATACTGAGTTTCTTTGATAACTGAAATCCAAGTCAACTTTACAAAAACCCACGAGTCCATTGTAATCCAGAGCTCAATGCACTCACCAAGATGGTAACAGGAAACCCAACTCACGTTTTTACCAATCTCAAAGCAGCATCTAATCAATTTCCACTGACCACCACCTTATATTTGCAACAAAGTCAATCAAAATAATTCAGGGAACAGAATGAGTCTTAAAGGATAGGATTACCTTGGCAACGTAATCCATCTCGGCAAACTTGAAGGCGATGCCCAAGCAACCAAAGAGAGGAGAGACCAGAGAAGAGGCCCGAGAGAAAGAAGCAACCTCGACATCAGAACTTTGGGAATTGACAATGTCTGCGAGCTCTTTGAACGCGTCCGAGATTTTTCTCAGAGGCTTGGCATCGGGCGAGGTATCTGCCATCGAACCGGAAAGATCTTCGACTGTCTTTGGCAGCCTTCTGCTTCTTTGCGTCGGCCTCGGTCTCTGGAAAGTGGAAACTTATTCTTAGCTGTAAATGGACGCTAATGGGTAACGGCGAGTTGGCGACAGGCGTTCAAACAATACAAAAATGAGAGGGCTTCATGGGTGGGCCTTATATTTCACTGTTCAAAACCATGGGAATAAGGAAAATGAGCTCTGTAGGCTGGGCCTTATGCATCTTCCTGACGTTTTATTATTGGACACGTTTTTAAATTTATTATTTTCTCTGTTAATTTTATTATTTCAATTTAGAACATTAAATTTTATTTTTTATTTTAATTTAATCTCTTAATTTTCAAGAATTGCTTTGTTTTCCCTCTAGGATCATTAAATTAAAATGCTTGACAAAAAAGACTTTGCGTGGGTCTTTTGTGAATTAAATGTAAGAGAAGACATGGATACATAGCTTTTTATATATATAACTCATTTTATAATGTAAATGACACTGCAAAATAATTCTTACATTTAAAACTGCATTTTCTTATTAAATCAAAATGAATGAATTTTAGAGTATTAATAGTATTAAGAACTAGGATTAGTTATATAAAGAAATTCACATGTTTTGATTTGATTGGAAACAAACACCTTGAATGTGCAAGGTCAAGTGTATGAGTTTTTCTCTTAAAGGTATTGACATCCCGTTCGTAGAAAATATATCGATATCATGCTAATTTTTTTGTCAACAAAAATAACATTCATTTACTTCTGTAAGTTAAAGCATTATGCTGAATGTTGGTTTAAAAAAAAAAAGATTTTGTATAAAGAGTGAAATTAAAATTTAGAATTAAAAGTATATTTAAGTACATGCCAAATAAAAATTTTAAGGGTGAAAATATATGAAAGTTGCATCCCCGGGGGGGAAGAAAAAGAGAAACGAGAAAGTGAAGAATTTGAATTGTTTTGGCAGATGAAATAAGTTGGGCATGGCCCAAATTTACATAGCCGGGAGACTCATTCAAGCCCCAACATAACGTACAAGCATGCCAAACAATGTAGTTCAAAAATAATTGAAAGAAGATGAATGAAGCACGTTCCAATTAATCTGAAAATTTCAGAATCCACACTCCTAGTTGAGTCGCAACACTATCAGACTCAACAACACAACCTAACTCTCACAGATCCAAGAGATGCTCTAAAAAATCTCTAATCCTGAACCAAACTCATTCTTTAACAAATAACCATATACACAGATTAATTACTCTGATCAGAATAAATACACGTATATATATATATATATATATACCCAAAACAAAAAGAACCAAAAAAAAAAAACCACAGTGAGTTGAGGATTCAGCTCTGCTCGGCTCAGATTCAACTTGCCTTGATTGATCTAAAGCGGCAGCTAACTCAAAGTCCCCAACTCATTTAAGAATTGCAGTCTCATTTTCTGGAATCAATTGTGATTGGTTAGCAGCCTGAGGACAAAGTAGAGAGTGTGGTGGCAGATGAAGTTCTGGGCGAAGGAGACGCATGCTTCAACACCACAGTAGGCAAAATGCTGGTTTTTCTTCTTTCTTCCTCTTTTATCAACTCTCCTCCAAACAACTCCAACTTGTCCCCATTTGTGTTATCCACCACTCTCTTCCCCTTGAACAGAACCGATTCCACACTCTTCTGGGCCAACATTTCCTCCGAAGCTGCCACCAGATCCGACGTCGTTCTGCCCGACCCGCCCTCTGCCTTCTTTGCCATCACCCCGTTTGACTGGATGCGCACATAATTGCCTCTGCTACACTCCACAAATGCCATCGATACAGCTTGATCAACCTGCAGATTTTTTTTTAAAATAAATCCCGTTAGCAATTATTACACTACCAACCTCTTGTGCATTATAAAATGCAAAAAAAAAAAAAATCAAATGCTGTGTGTGTGTGGAAGGATTAGGTGACACATTGATGAGCCATTACTCTAACCACCACCTCTTTATTTGTTGCATAATAATCATCTTTTCATTTCTCACTTTAAAAGTCCGGCGGATTTCGACTTTTATGTGAAATAAGAATTTAAAAGAAGAAGCTTTTACGCAGTAATTCATAGAATTAAAGGGATTAATGCTGTTAATAATTATTCCACATTTGACCGTCATAAATTACGCGAAAAAGTGAAATATGCTAGACTTTATACTTTTGTGAATTGACTGAGTGTGAAACAGTAGGACAAAAAAAAACTCGGTGAAAAACACTTACCATATCGGAAGCTCCTTCTCCGGCGATCCTAACGAAGCCGGATGTGGACAATTTGGGTTCGACGGTGTTAAACTCGGACTCTCCGTTGCCCAGAGAGAGAACCAAGAGATCGGAGACGCTGTTACAAAACGGAAACTCGTGCTTATTGTTCAAAACGTGGGTGATGGCGGCGGCCGTTGGATTGTTCATCGCTATTCCTCCATCGACGGCCACGATCTTCGTCCTCCCGTCCATGGACTTCATCTCCACTGGGCCGACCGAAACGGGATCAGCTGACGTGGCAACGCAAACGTCCCTCATCTTGAAATCATAGCCGTCCAATTCCAGAGCGTCGGCGCGGGAAAACAGGAACGGGGCGCGAGTGATGAGGTCGTAGCAGGGGATCAAAACCGGCTTCAACGTGTCCTTCAACGTGCTCTCACCGAAAATCTTACGGAACAGCTTCTCGACTTTCGACGCCGACGACGACGCGCGAATTACTCGCCGGAAAATCCCCGGCTTAGAACGGAAAATCTTGCGCCGGTTATCGACCAAGAACTTCAGCGCTTCCTCGGCGGAGAACATCGGAAACCCGTCTCTCCCGCGAGTGAACAACAGAGCCGCGAGAACGCCTCCGACGCCAGACCCCGCAACGACGTCGAAATAGGCAGCGATGTGGGCGTTGGGGTTTCCGGATTTGCGGCGGAGGCAGGCTTCAAGGTGAACCAAAGACTTGGCAGCGAGGATGCCGTCGGTGGCGCCGGTCCCATCAATGCAGAGAATTCTGACCTTACCATCGTTGTGTTTGGCTGATTTCGCGTCTTCTGGGGAAATCTGAGCAGAGTTGGCAACGACGGTCTTGGAATTCTTGGGCTCGTTGTAGCCGAAGAGGAACTTGTTCTCCAATATAGAGAAGATTTCGTAGGTGAGCTTGTCGACTTCGAAGGTAGAGTCAATGTTAGAAAGTGCCGCCATTTCTGCAATTTTTCAGTTCGGAGATAGAGAAGTTAGAGAGAAAAAGGGAGATTGAAATTTGAGGGTGAAGCGACTGTGATGGGAATTTGCGTTGAAGAGGAGAAAGAAGGAAGCGTGGATGAAAGAAAAAGGAGACGAGGGTGGTGTGTATATATAGCGAGGGAAGGAAAATAAGAAGGCAGCGAGAATGATAGTGATTGCGATCATCCACGAACATTCCTAAGGACGGAGGTGTGGTGATTAAGAAAAAATTACACATCTAGACCCGGAATTCTTTTTCAGCAAAACTCATGATTATCTTAAAAACTAAAAATTTAAAATTTTATCTTTAAATTGACTAACATCTCATCTCACAAAATTTTATAATAATTTCTGGCTTTGAGGGGCAGCAATTGAAGTTCCGTTTTGACATGGTTTTTTTTCTCTATAGTTATGGGCCCTTGATTGTGATTTTTCAAAAATCATTATGCACACGACTGTTTTATAATTTTAGATGTTGGCTCAATTTTTATAATGACGGCGTGGAGGGGATGTTTGGGAAGTTGAGGGGTGGGGGGGAATTAATTTAAGTTAAGGAGACATGAGATGCAAGAAAATTGCGTTGATGCAGGGGGGAAAATTAAAGGGCTAAATTCTAAAAAGCAAGGATGGACCAACTTTATTTCAAGCATATGAATTTAAATTTTGCGTGGTGGGAATAGTTCTTATTTTAGTACTTTTACATATTGTACTTTCCTCTTTTTTTTTCAGCTATCCAGTCCCTTTATTCGTATATACTTTATGGCGAGAATGCATGTTTTAAAATGTAGTGGAGGGAAGGCTATTCTTGACTAATGACCAGTGTTTTGTATTGTTTTCTTTTATTGTTCTAAGTATTTATTTATTCATTTCACACTTCATATTGAAGCAAGACAGTGCATAGCTATATAGTTTTATGCTTTAATTTCTAATGAGTTGCTCTTCAATATGCGTTGATTGAGGAAATTAATTAACATTGCTTAGATATTAGGTAGTTTGAGTTCTATATCAGTTTTGTCCACTTAGGAACCTATTGAGCTGAAATCCAAAATACTTCTCCCGTCCTAAATATATTAATGTATATAAAGATCTTATATTTAAAATTAGAAAAGTACAAATGAAATGACACACCAGGGATGGGAAAAAAAAACGAAAAAGAGACAGCGGAGATTTCAACGGCTAAGTCGTACTGATTTTTTTTTTTTTGGGTGTGGATGGTATGGATTGAGTTGAGGAAGAAGGAAGCAAAGCGGGGGAGGGGTGGGGGAGGAAAGGGTAAGAAATAATGTCGGCGGGGGGAGGCCAGTGTCAAGGACACAGCAGTGTGAAGATCCGAGTAGGACCCTTTCCTCCAGATACGTGCCTCTCTCCTTTCCTTTTCGCCTTCTCATCCTCTCTCCTCTTCTTGACATCCTCTCTCTAATTTAACCACTTCTGCTCATCTACCATCTATAAACTACTTTTAACATAGAGAGATGTTAAGTGACTCGTAGGGGGTGTTTGGATAGAAACTAAATTATGGTTTCAGAAGTGTTTTTACAGTTTACGAAATAAATATATGGAAGAATTTGCCTCATTTTACAGAAAAGTGCTTCTGAAACCATAGTTTGGAAGTTGTCAAACACCCCATAATCACATAAATAACGTTTTGGATCCGTTTAAAATAGTTTATAAGTAATCTTTTAATTAGAATTTACAAAATACATAATAAATATGCAAAATAAATTTTGATACATATAAGCGATTCCAATCAAGAGCTCTATATTCCCTCTGTCTGCAACTCTGCATAAACAATAAAACTGGTTGTGACTATCCTACTTCATTTTTAAATAGCTCACTCGCCGGCCCTATCCTGCTATCCTATCCATAGATCATACTTTAACCTTACCAGTAACAAGGGAACGTTTTAAATAGTGCTTCATCACTCTCCTTACAATCTTACAAGTGGAGGACATTGTGGGCGTGGGGACTAATCTAAAATAAAGGGGACAGAGGAGAGAGAGTTGACCTCACACCCAAAAGAAAATGGAAAAAAAAATTAAGGAAAATAAAAATAATGTTCCGAAGAGTTTAATTAATATTACCCAGAAAAAAGTTTAGTTAATAATAGTTAGGTTTTTGATAAATTTTTTATAAAATGAATTCTAAATATCAATTCAGATCATTGCAAATTTTATAAATAGAGCATTAAGTTTGAAATTTAATTTCCAGTTACAACTTTTTTTTGGAAAAAATTAAAAAAATCAATTATCATGAATTATTTTGACTTAATGTTATTACTATTTAAGAATACAGTTGTCCGGACTGTACTGTGCCCTCTTCCTCGCTACCGTACCGTCCCCCCTGTACCCACCCGCCTTCCCTCTCCCCTCTGCTTTTAATTTCCCCCACGCTTCTTTTATAGTCATAACTCATAACTTGTGAAGGAACATATTGAATTTAATGTTCCGTGCAGTGATTTTCATTGTTTTCTAATCAAATGAATGGGGAAAAAAAAAACAAAGATTGTCCTAGAGACAGAGATATGTGACCAGAAAATATCAATTACAAATGAAAGCGATATATATATGTCCACCATTTCTTCCTCCTCAATTTTCACCCTCAATTTCCAATTTTATTTGGACTTTGAAACAAAATATTACTACTTTTGATCTTAATTATAAGATTTTGTTTTACAAACGAGATCTTATAATTAGAGTGGGAAGTAATACCTATACAATACGCATACAAATACATATATATTTATATAGAGAGAGAGAGGGTGTGGGGTAAATGAAAGGCACGAAACAGGACATGACCGTGGCAAGAAACTGACCAAAGAATGCTGTAGCTATCTCCACTCACAGGTGTGTGCTACTTTTCCCTTCTGCTTCTGCACCGCGCCCTTGTTTTTCTCTCCCCTTAACTGCCCATTTAATTTTGGTAGGCCTTCCCTTCCAAATATCTCAAACTTTCAAACCTTGAACAAGCGTTACAATTCCATATGGTTAAGTTCGGTACTAACAACTTAAAACTACAAGCAGAATCAAACCCGTCAAACTTGAATATAACAGCTTACAGTTAAAAGTGTCGAGAGGTTTAAAAGAAAAGGTCAGAGAGGGGAAATGAAAAGGTAAGATACTATAGATTCGCGGGAGTGATTATTGAATTTTATATAATGGGGTCCTTAAATGTGACTGCAGAATCATAAATTATTATCACCACTCCACGCATATGGACCAAACAGTAACTATGCAATGCAACAACGAAGAGACAAAGAGAGAGAAACAGCGACCAAAAGAAAGAGTGAAACTTGAAAGTGAAGTCTTTTCTTTTCTTTTAGTTTTCTCCCCATATCAAGTGAAGTGTGTTTACTTTTAATTTCCCATCTCATTCCCTAAATGGCGGGTCATAATTAATCTTGCCCCACCCCCCAAAACCCCAACAAAAAACTATTCCTTCTCACGTTAATCTACACCAGATTATGAAATTCACATATCAAATACACTGATAAACAAATTGATTTGGTGTGTGTTGATGAGATATTGAGCTATATGCAGAATAATAAAGTGAGGGTGAGTTTCGGGAGGGTTTCTGGGCACAACCACCGACGATCAGGTACAATGTTCCGAAATAAAAGACTTGATTTTGGAGAGGCAAGTAGGGAATAGCAGCTAGCAACAACGTAAGCGGTTGGTAAGATTCATTAGATGAAGAGAGTTCCGGATCGATCACACCACGCACAGCCTTTTAATTAGTTCAGACTTAGAAGCCAACATTTTTGCCACCTTCACTTGTCGGCCTAACGCACAAGCCTCTTTCTTTTTAATCATCAGATTGATCAGACTTGTTTATTCAAGAATACTGTGTTTTTATATATATGAAGTTCGTAACAATAATAAACAACCTCTTCCTAGCTCCTGCGATCCTGCGTGCCACCTTGATTGACGTTTTTGCGCTTTAATTTGGTTTTTACTCGACAAACAGCGATTTGTTTATGCTTTGTTAATGATGTGCTTAGGCCTTTAATCATTGAGGTTTGTTAGATTTAATATTGCCTGTCATGATAATGTCTGTACGCATTTCGGGGGGCCATTCTCTTTATTGTTTCCATATTTCTTTTTTTTCAATTGTCTTTTTAACGTTCCGACCCGTGACTTGTGAGAATCCCTTTTGCTATAGCTGAATGCTTAATCTTTGAATTAACAAAAGCCAAGTTTGAATGAATAAATGTCCGTTTGCATCCTGTGTGTCTGCAAAAGGTTTGAATCTCTTTTTCGCATGTAAATATCACTGCGCCAGATTATAGTGTTGTGTTTCATATGTGAAAAGAAAAATATTTCTCTGGATCCAGAGATTCCGGCAAATTAATGAAGACAAGTTCCATTCGAATATTCGCCGCCTTTTTAATTTCTTTGGTTTATAAATATGAGACTCTGTCGAAGTCCGGTCGAATAGTGAGAATATTGAGGATATGGAGAGGAACTTCAGTTAATTTCTTCCACAGTGATGATTAGAGATAATGACGTACGATATAGGCAGTGGATGACAATTGACAAAGGCCAAAAGCGAGGAGCACTTAATTAAAAAAAAATAAAAAAAAAACGTTTTTCTCCGTTAGAGCAAGAATTGGGAAGATTTTTCTCTCATTAGTCATTACCAACTTATTGATTCTAAAAATTATATCAGGCCCTAACTAATTCAAATTGATGGTCAAATCAAATCATATGCCTTTCAAGCTTTGAGATTAGTTGTCATTTTTCTTCATATACTCCTCCGGTTCTTAATATAAAACATAATTATTGAATTGATTTTGGTCATAAATATAAGACCTGATTTTTATATTTATCAATTTTTTCTAAATTACCCTTATAGATACTCCCTCAACCATAATCAAATAAAAGAGGGGGGAGGATATTAAGGAAGATGACTATGGTATTTTAAGAAAAACGTGTCATATTTTTTATAATTAACTAACTTATCTAATTTCTTTAATCTGATCAAATTAGTTAAATATGTCTCATATTAAGGACTGGAGGAGTATTATATTTGAACCCAAATCCTTGTTAGTCAAGGAAAACAAGTAGTTAAGTATGTATACTTAAATCAACTATATCATTGGTTAGGATTTTTTTTTTCCAGGGAGAATGATGGCATTTTTATGTGAGAAATTTGGTGAAAAGTCCCCATTTTGAGAAATTTATTGGTCAAAAAAACATGATGTAACTATCTTCGAAACCTCTAACTCTTTTTTAACTGTGTATAACAAACATTCTTTTTAATTATGTACAAAAATTTTGAAAAAATTATTTGTACATGACGCTGAAGACTATATGTTGCACACAACTGAGAGAGTTACATCTCTTTACATTAAATATAAATTCAAACTTTTCACCAAATTTTCCTCACAATATTAACGAAAAATACATTTGAACCACAGAATATTTCATGACATGACGACACTTATTCCTACACATACATAGGAATGAACAGGTCATTGTCGTTTCCGTTAAGATCGTTGCATCAATCAGCGCTTTTACAGGAAATAATCAAAGTCCTTGTTTTTTATTATTACTAATTAACTAATTAATTTTTTTACTGTCAACCTCCACCCATCTCTTTCACACGCTGGCTATATTATGTTTCAATTTATATTTATATATATATATATATATATATATATATATAAGTCAACAACGGCGACAGGTTTGAAAAGAATGAATAAACTTAATGATATATTTATTTGAGCATCGTGACAAATTAAAGAGCTGGAGCTGTATGTAGCGAGGACCATGTTTATGAAAAGCTTCAATAATATACCAATACGTACCATTGACTAAAACTGTGGTGTATTTAAGTAAATACTAACTAAGCTCATGGCCAGGTATTTGGTTTATATTTAAACGATGACGTACGAAGCTTCTTCTTAATTACATATAATAATAAATTAAGGTAGGAAAATGGATGGGTGTGCATGCAACAGCACAGTGTTATATACATTGTTGGAGGTGAGCATTATTAGGGTGAAGGGGAAGACACATAATGAAGAAATTGCAAGGAGAAGGAACAAGAATATCAGGATAATGATAGTGTGTTGGGTGTGTGTTTTGTGGGTATGATTAAAGATAATGCAGCATTTGTCGGAAAGGAATCATCACCATATTAACAAAGAAACAAACACCTCCCACGCCATTATTTTTATTTAATCATTCTAAATCTTATCGTAACGACATGCAATATATTCATTATTTATTTATACAATTAGCTTGTATTATTTTGAAATTTTGTTGTTTGTCAGGGTCAAGTTATATTGTTTTATTAATAACTTTGTGAAAAAAAAATGAGATTTTTGATACACAAGAGAGAGAGCTGATCAGATATTAATCAATTCACGTTCCGAACATGCCTGCTTAAGTCATTTTTTTTATGTAATAATGTCGTTTCTCAGTTCCAATCAAGGTTGATGGTCGATCTTGGTCGTTGTATATAAAACGATGATGAGCAAAGTAAATATATTGCATACTAAAATGTGAATCACGAAAAAAATTAATTAAATTAGTTATTATATATGATTTCTCTCTAATTAAACCATACGTATCCTCATGAAATATGAGCAGTTAATGGGAATAATTTTTTTTAAAAAATTATTGAAATAGATCCCCTGTTAGGTTCTATATTTGGATTACGGGGAGTTTTTTTGGGGGGGGGGGGGACAGAATTAAATGATGAAGTGATAATAACGGGAAAAGAAGTAACAGAGGGTGGTATAATAACGTGGGGAGAGGTAGGGGCGGGGGGACAATTTAAGGTTTGTCGTATGTAGAATGGAAGAGACAGGAGGAAAGACAAGAGGAAAGGGGGGAAGCGTAGATAGACAGATAGAGTAGATATGGAATAGAAAAGGGAGGGTGCACGTGTGGAGAAGAAGAAACTAAACTTGGAGAGGAGCAGAATACACGAAGGAAACAAGGTTGATTTTAATTGAAAGAGAAAAAGGGTTTTTTTTTTTTTGGACGGGGGGTTTGGTTGGTGGCGTTGGGAATAAGAGAGGCAGATACGATGTATAGCACTATTCCGTTTTTTTTAATATAAAACTTATTTAATTAGTTTAATTATATTTAAAAATTAGATAAGTTAGTTAATTATAAAAATATGAAATGTTTTTCCTAAAATACTATAATCATCTTCCTTAATATCTTTTATCTCTTCTATTTGATTGTGGTTGAAGGAGTATTTATAAAGATAATTTAAAAAAATTAATAAATATAAAAAATAGATCTTATATTTAAAATTAAAATCAACTCAATAATTAAATAATATTAAGAATCGGATGAATATTAAAACTTAGGAGGAGGAGGAGGGGACCACCTTAAGAAAGAAGAGACAGTGATCTGCTTAAAGAGATTTGGACGACCCGCCGACACAAACAAGGTGCCGCCCTTCCTACTTCCTACCTCCTACTTCCTAGTTCCTACAATCCTACGTTGCCCTGTCACTCGCCACAGCACTCCCAACCCCTTTTCCTTCGTTGACCCCTTCACATACCCCCCCCCTCCTCAATTCTTTTATTTTCCTTTTTCCAAAGGAATACATACATTCGTCAGTCTCTGGAGCTTAATTAGTTGTGCGAAAGTGCTTCTTTTAGAGAGGTTGCTGCTTTCATCTGCTGGTAACATCGTTTCCTTAGAACTTGTCCCTTTCCTTGAAAAAGAATAGCCCATTAGTGGGCTTGAGTCTGGTTTAAAAAAAATGATGAACTAATATTTGAATTTTCGTTGAAGAAGGTACTCGTATTTACTATTTAGTGAATTAGATGGAATTTGGTTTCAAGTTAATGATAAATAGCAGAGCTTACCATATACAGTATATTGATGGATTGAGACATGGATGTCAATTGTTTATTTTGTTTTCCTTTTATATATTTGGGAAATATATCTCATGTATAGCGTGCCTTTCTCATGCGCAAATGGGACTTTATATGCACATACACATGCACACCCGACCCAAGCTTGAATCTGGATGCGAAATAATGACGTGCCATGGTAGATAGGTACTTTACCTGTTGGTTTTTCCTGGGAATTTGTTGTAATTAATATATATACTAGTATATTTATATAATATTTTCCCCGTTTATTAATGGCCACCAGTTTAGCGAAGGGATGGAAATTAAGCAAGACGGCTTCGCGCGCGGAAGAAATCAAGAAAATGACGTCCGGCTAAATAATTTAGAACGGTTGTTAGCAATCATGTAGGCTGTCCGTTCAACGATTTGATTTTTTTTTTTTTCCCCAAAAGCTTTTAAATTGAGAATTATAATGAAAAATTTTATATTTTCCCTAATCAACTTTAAATTTTTGTTTTGTAATATCAAATCAAGTCATAAATGATTTTTTTCCCCTATAGTTTTAGTCATTGAGCCCATTTTTCTTGGGCCCAGATTTTAATAGCCCGTTTTAACGCCTATTTAACCGGAATATTGAAAGGGAGAGGCCTCGAAAGAGAATCTTTTTTTTTTTTTAAATAAACTCATGGGCTTCAGCCTGGGCTCAGCCGAATACACACACGCACACACACACATTTATATGTAAATACACACACACACACCACACAGACACAGACACAGACACACACACACACACAAAATGAAAACCCAGCATAAATGCAGTTCAAGTGTTGGTTGGCGGTTGCGATTTGCGAAGCTAGTTCCAAGTTCCAACAGGCTACACAATATTTTATGCTCAATTTAAAATTAAAAAAAAACTCTTAATTATAAGGGTAAATTATATATACATCTTATGTTTTTTTCTTACATGTCATTTTTAAGGATTTTTATTTATTTATACTCATCCAATTTTAAATATAAGACAAAATTAACTAACCTCACTATTCTTAAGAAATGAATTTTACAGTTTTACATTTGTAGAAAAATATAACTTTCCAGATTTTCTTTCCGTTGAAATTAATGATATCATAATAATGAAGCACGCCTACAAATTAAAAGCATCCTAATAAAACCGTGTGGGATTGAGGGGCAATATTGGAAAAGAAATAACCACAACTCATCTTTACTACTACCATGTGTAACCATTTCAGAGCATTCGACTTATTTGTTTTTTGATAAAAAAAGTTTAGTTGAATTGGGTTTTAAGGCTCATACTGCCTACCGTTAAAATTTTTAAATCGGTAGTAAAATTTGTTGGAATATTTTTAAAATGAAGAGATATGTTTTTTTTTTAAAAGTCATGTCCTTATATAATTTATTAGATTAATAAATTTATATGAGGGGTTATATCTTCATATAAATTAATAAATTTATTTGAAGGGTTGTGTCTTCATATAAATTAATATATTTATATGAAGGGTTATGTAGGAAGTTAAAATATTAAATGAACCTACATACTAAATACATTGTATTTAACAAAAGGTCATGTAGGAAGTTAAAATATTAAATGAACCTACATACTAAATTCATTGTATTTATTTAAATTATATTGGTTCATGAACCAACATATGATTATGACTTTTTATTTAGTAAGTTTTTATTCTAAAAAGTATCATTTCAAGGCATCATTTCATACTCTATGTAAACCTTTCATCATCATTTTATTTGGAGATAATATACAACACAGTCACTAAGATCAAACTCATTGCCTTTGTCTTTGAGTGCACGCAAAGATAGAGTCAAATTATCACTATTGTTGTCTTTGCTTGAATTTTGGAAGTGCAATCCATATTCAAGGGTCTTCATTGCATTCTAAAGGAAATTCGCTGGTCAACCCAACTTGTACCCTAAAAGATAGGAATAGGTGGGGGCGAATTAAGCCTAAAGGAAAGTGCTGTCCACGCCTTGAAGACATAGTGCACCACTTTCTTCTTCATCTCTTCTTCTTGTACTCTTCAGAGAACTATTCCCGCTAACAAAATTTAAACTTATAATTTTATAGGTTATGAGCTAAGAAATTCGACTTATTTGTCACAATAAAATTTCCAATGTCTCCCTTCTTTTTAATCCAAGGACGAAACAAAGCCACGTCAGTGATGGCATAGCCTTTAAATTTTGATAGAGAAGCTAGTTTTGTTTTGCGCCTCCCATGGTCTTGTTCTGAGCTTACCAAGTTAGCGTGTGGACGGCAAGATTATTAAATTATTACTTTCGGTTCTTAATATAAAATCTCGTTTGATTTTTATTTAGATCCTAAATATAATATTTTAATTCACTTTGTCTCTAATATTTATATATATTTTTTTTAAGACAGCCTTTCTAACAATAGCAGTTCTGGACCAATACACTTGATTAGTAAGGATATTTTAGGAAAGACAACACCTATTTGTGACAAATAACTAACTTAACTTATTTTCTTAATCTGATCAAATTAGTTAACTAGCTCTTATAATAAGGACCGGAGGTATTATTTAGAATTAAGCGACACCATTATATCTCCACGGTGTGCTCTCTCACAATCTCCCCATCTAAAGAAAACTAATATTATTGGATAACTATTTATCACGTCACTCTCATACATTGCGTTAATTGCCATGAAATAAATCAAATTCTAAAAAATAATAAATAAAAATAGTATCAAATAATTTTTAAAACATGACATCACCAGTACAAAAACACCATGGCAGTAAATAATAAAATAATAATGATTAATCGAGTGCAGCTGACTGCGGTTTTATACAACTATATTGATGCATTAACTACATAACTTGTCATGTTTTAATTAATGGCCAGTTGTTTTTATAAGTTGTGCTTTGCACTTGTGTAAAAGTTTAATTCATTTTTATCTTCAATCAGTGATATGTTTCTATCATATATTTTACCCCTTGTGTTCTCTCATCTATTTTTTTTTCTTTCTTTCTCTCTGCTCACCCTTTTCTAAATAAGGGTATATTTAAATAGAAAATAATACTAATTTTTTTTACATATTTATTTTTTTAATCAATTCGAAATATATTTTTTATTTACATAATTTAATTATTTGTAATTTATACATAGAATGAGAAGGAATACTAATTTTGCCCTTTTGGGTAAACTGGCGTGCGTGGGCTAGTGATGCAAAACCTTATGGCCATTAATAAACACGGGCTCACCTAACCTGCGAAAATTTCAGACTATCATCTGCCAACCATAAACTGCATTTACCATATTTGCGAGTCCTTGATCCCCATTTTAAACGGGCTTATTTAATTCCATTGTGCCGTGTTGAATTGCATCAACAGAACGGCGTCATGGTCAAATCCACCTAATTTGATTTTCTTCTTCCACTGTTACTTTTATGAGGATTTGAGCTCTACCATATATACGCAATATTTTTGGTCAAAAAAACAAAAATCTACCGTGTTATTGTATTGCCATTTGAGCTAATTTCAGACAACCCACTAGTAATGTTTGTTGGATTGATGCATCCCACTTGCTTCTTGTTAATAACTTTGTCATAACAGCGCACATAAAACCTTTGTAAATATTTTAAACAGCCAAATACTCGTCTGGTTTTTAATATATGACCCAATTGTTGACTTGGTTTTAGTTTTAAATATAAGACCCATTTATCATATTTATCAATTTTCTTCAAATTATCCCTATGGATACTCTCTCAACCGTAATCAAATAGAAGAGGGAGATGAGGTATTAAAAAAGATGATTATGGTGTTTTAGGAAAAACGTGTTACATTTTTTATAAGTAACTAATTTACCTAACTTCCTTAATATAATCAAATTAGTTAAATGGGTCTTATATTAAAGACCGAAAGAGTATATATATATAAATTCATCCCTTAACTTGAACTAAGATTTCAATTTAAAGATGTAGTCTTAATCCTTTAATTCTCAGGTCAAAAAAAACAAACCTCTAATTCTAAAATCATTAATCTTAAATGATTATTTTTTTTAATAATTATGGTTGTTTTCAAAATTAAACAAAATATGTTAATATTTGAAAACATTTAAAATATCAATATATAGTCAATACATCATTTTTTATTATTCGTGTTAGACTTAAATAACTAAAAATATACTTTCAAAAATTAAGAGTGGTTAGTTACACTGAATCATGATTAGAGCGGCTGACTAATTCTATCCAATGCTCAGGGAACCATGTTTTAGTTTTTCTCAGATTATACGGACAGTTCATATTTATACTATGAAAATTATGTTAGCACCACGTTATCAACGAGTTGAGCGTGGCCGTAGAAAGAAACAGTAGACTTGAGACCGAGATTTTAAACGGCGTCCAAATTCTTTGTCGCCATTAAAAAAGAAAGAGACATTTGGATAAGCGTCCAAACTCAATTCATTTTACCATTACTTCATGTTTTTTTTTCCTTTATTTTTTAATTATACTGTGCATCATTTGTTTTTTCATGCGTCGACGATGAATAATTCCATTAATGTGTTACGGAAACTAAAATGAGAGCTTACTCTCTGCACTGTGCGTGTGCGTGCATACTCATTCGATCCTCGATATAAAACCTATTTAACTAATTTAATTAGATTAAAAAATTAGATAAATTAATTAATTATAAAAAATATAACAAGTTTTTCCTAAAACATCATAATCATCTTTTCTAATATCATTCCTCTCTCTTTTACTTGATTATGGCTGAGGGAGTATTTAGAGAGATAATTTAAAAAAAAAATTAATGAATGTAAGAAATAAGTCTTATATTTAAGACCAAAATAAACTTAACAATTAGATTCTATATTAAAGATCGAAAGGGTATTATATTTTGACTGCCTATTTAGTTATAACCTAGAAAATATCTTTGCCTTTCAATCATGAATAAAAGTAACAATGTCCCTTTTTTGCTAAAGAATACATCTTTTCCAAATACCCAAACTTAAATACATATTTTAATACATGTGTCTCCAATCTCAAGTATACAAATTTAAATACATTTTTCCATACAAATACAAGTACATGTGCATAATACTTCATAAATTTAATAATTAAATACTATTTGGAATTAAAACAATACCACAGTTTGATTAGAATATATAATATTTACATATAGTTCTCAAAAATAACATTTAGAAAATTATTAGAAACATTTATTTATTTATAGAATAACATTTACATCAAATTCTTTATATGTATTGTGTCAGGTTCTCCAATCACACATGATTAAGTATACTGTTTTTAAAATATTAGCATTTAATAATATCTAGTTATAAATCATATATAATGAAACAAAACATTGCTATTTTCTTTTAATTTTGTTTACTCAAAATAATACTCCTCCAATTCTAAATATAAGATCCTTATACACTAGTATAAAGATCTTATATTTAGGATTAGAGTACTCCTCCGGTCCTTATTATAAGACCCCATTTGACTTTTTATTTGGTCCTAATTATAAGACCCCAATCCATTTTGTCTCTTATATTTATACATTTTTTTTCAAGATAATCCTTCTAATAATGATAGTTTTAGCCAATATACTTAATTAGCAAGGATATTTTAGGAATGACAACACTTATTTATTATAAATAACCAAATTAACTTACTTCCTTAATCTCTTCAAATAAGTCAATTGGGTCTTATAATTAGGATCGGAGGAGTATTATTTTAGATTTAGTATGAGGAAAAAATATAAAATCCAATCCCATTAATTCGTCCAAAATTGTTGACCAGATTGGTTTTCTGATTTACCAATCTGACAGGGTGATCTGAATTGGCTTTTAATATTATACTTCGCAAAATAAATTACACCATTTTCTAGGCTCTTATATATCCCATGGAGTTTTTTTTTTTTTGGGATGTGTTGTGCTTAAATATAGTAATAACACAGAATTAGCACACAATTACTACACTCAACATATTAAAATACTATTGGTAATAACCATTATTAAAATAGTAGTAATAAACATCATATGACAATTTCCATATAACTTCCATCTTCTCCCCATCTGAGAAGTGAGAACCCATATCTCAGGCTTCGCCTAGAGAGGGGGCCTATAACTACACATGGAAGTGAATCACTTGAAGATTTGGCCGCGTAGCCCTCTGTGTCTGTTAAAAATTTCACCTCTTTCTTCTTCTCCTTCTATATAGAACCGTGCTTGACACAAGCTCTTCTTCCCCAATTTCATTTCACCCAATTTCTTCATATTTTCTCTTAAAAAAATCTCTGTCACACACCCTCTTTCTGCATCGCACAGAAGCTAAAATGGTGTCCGGAATACGCAAGCTCAAGCACTCATTCGCTTCCCTCTTGTCATCTTCCTCCAAATCCGATTCATCGTCTCGGCTTCCTTCTGACTCTGCCACAAATTCCTGCAATGACACGCAACTACCGCCGCCGCCGGTTCGTTGCCGGTCCGTTTCCAACGCTGACATCACCTCCTCCAGCTCCGTGTTATCTCGATCCTCTTCTTCGATTTCCCGCCTCTCTCGGGTTCTCAGCATGCGATCTACTAAGGTCAGTTCCAGCTGTGTATTTGAATTTTCATTGAGATGTTCGCTTGTTTGGTTTGTCGGAAAATGTCCGTTTTGTTAAATATTTGTTGTTTGTTTGGTGGCCTGTTTACTGACTCCTGGATCTCGTTTGCCTCGCCGGGGAGAGGTTTCTCCGGCGCTGAAACTGATTTTCCCGGCGAGGCATAAGCGGGAGCGAAAAATTCGGCACTGGCAGGTTGCCAGCTGTCCTTTTCCCGAATAAATCAAGACAGTGGGCTCTCTCCGAACTCAATTGAGGAGGGTTTCATTGTCCATTTCACCCTCCTGTGTACTATTTATTCTCTCGTGACTCGTGCTGCTGCATAGGTTGCAGTCGAAAACACAAAATATGATTTTTCATTTTTTATCGCGTCATCAGCCTATCCTTTCAATCTTGACTGCAGGGTTTGATTTGGTGTATAGAAAAATTATTTTCTCATGGACGAAGTTGGGACTTAAGATATGGTCCTATATTATTATTATATTATATTTTTACTAATAAGACTTTTTCAACATTGGAAAAAGAACATTTTGTTGGTTGCTTTTTTTGGTGCAGCCGGCTGGTGCCGCTTCGAAATTTGACCACGTGATTACAATGATGATTCATTTGTTTTGTTTGTCAACGGAATTGCTGGACACGATGTCTTCTTGGAATTCAATAATGGAAAAAGGCATTGAAAAGTAAAGGGTTTAAGATTCAGCTCATCATATATGCCACGGGACCCACATCTCCGTCCAATTGTTTGATGCTCCTCCCCGCCCGCATTGTAGCCATACGATACATCTGAAGACTTTTCTGCTGCCACGCCGTCTCCTCGTCGTCGTCCTCCTCCTCCTCCGCCTCAGTAATTCACATGCAGTTATGGACGAAGTTCATTTCTTCCACTCTCTCAGAACTTCCATTGCAGACGCGTCTATACTGAACCCTGAGTTTCGGCTTCCGTGATCACTGTCTCTAAAACCATTTTATTTTCAAACTCAATTCTTCTCTTTAGCTATGAAAGAAAGAGAATTTATTTCTTCAATGGCTGGATCCTTGCATATGCCGTTTGTTGGTCTTGCCTAATTATTCCTCAAATGGATGGGCTTCCTCCCTTATAATTGTGATCTCCACTGAAGTTTTTGCAGGCCATATGGCTATTGAGTTTAATTTCTTCTCATTTCCTTTCCTTTAATATTAATCTTGATCCCTTTTCCTCCTTGATTCGTCTGATTAATTTCGATTTTGGGGCGACAATTTCCCATTTTCTCAGATTCTTTATGTGATCATGGGGTGCTATAAAATAGGAAACATTGCCTTTGATTTTTTATTTGTAGTTCTTCTACCAGGATTACGTCCCAAACCCCAAATTTTGCACCTTATCACGAGAGCTTGCCAATCTGACTACTTTTGCATGCTGCATGAAAAGGAACTTTTCTTCTTCTTTTTATGGGTTTTCATCATGTTTTCTTTTAAGAAGAACAAATAAAGTAGAGAAAGTGAGTCAAATTGTCAGTTTCATTAATTTTGCTGCATGACGTGACTAAGAAAGATTCTTCAGATACATCAGACGGCAGCAGCAGAGAATCCAAACGCTTAAAGAATCATGATCTCGTTGTCCTTGGCCCGTTCATGTGTTTGCTTGGTGTAGGTGTTCGAGATTGTCAAAGTTGGGATAGAATGGCTCTTTGCTTTTGAGAAATTTATGGCACCCTACTTTTCTTTTAGAAAGCAAAATTTGAATTTCGCGTGAAATCCTCAATGCTCTGAATTATGTTATCTCGTTTTTCTTATTTATGGATGTTTATGGATATTGTTTTAGGCCCATTCTTTTGTCAATTGTTGTTAAGGAGTTGCGTTAACTTGTGCAGAAAACTTGCACCATTTGCTTAGGTGACTTGAAGATAGGGCTAGGCCGAGCCATCTTTGTTGCTGAGTGCGGTCATTCCTTCCATTTCAATTGTATTGCTTCCAATGTCAGGCATGGGAACCATGTCTGTCCCATCTGTCGCGCCACATGGAAGGAAATCCCATATCAAGCTCCAAGTAATTTTCCTCCTCCCCCTCCTCCCCCTCCTCTCCGTGTCAGGAGCAGGCTCAGATCATTGGCTTCACCACCTCGTCTGTTAGATCCCTCAGCTATATTTGAGCCTCATCGCTTCTCTGATGACGAGCCACTCCTTGTTCCAGCTACCTCTGCAGAACATGTTTCATCTGCACCTAATGTTGTGGCTATCAAGTACTTTGCAGAGTATCCCGTTCTCTCTGCATCTGAAGCTCATTCAAATTTTGCTGTCCTTGCCAACATCCGTGCACCAACGCTTTCTCAACAGGATCGTGCACCTGTGGACCTGGTTACAGTGCTCGACGTCAGTGACAGCATGTCTGGTTCAAAGCTTGCACTTCTCAAACAGGCTGTTCTTTTTGTCATTCAGAATCTGGGTGCTTCTGACAGACTTTCTATAGTTGTTTTCTCTTCCACTGCTCTCAGGATTTTTCCACTTCGTAGGATGACTTATAGTGGCCAATCTGATGCAACCATTGCCGTCAATTCTCTTTCAACGGATGGTGGAACTGACATTCTGAGCGGGCTCAAAAAAGGAGCTCGTGTACTTGAGGAACGGCGAGAGCGAAACCCAGTTGCCAGCATTATGCTTCTCTCTGATGGCAGGTCTCAACCTATTATAACTCCGCCATTGGGACCCCAATTGCCTGCTTCCCTTTCATCCGGTCGTAATTCAAATGGGAATGCTATTCCTGTCCACTCTTTTGGCTTTGGAAGGGATCATGATTCCATTGCTTTGCACGCCATCTCTGATGCATCTGGTGGCACATTTTCCTTCATTGAATCTGTGGGCATGGTGCAAGATGCTTTTGCAAGGTGCATTGGGGGTCTACTGAGTGTTGTGGCTCAAGAGGTACAACTTATCTTCAAAACACTTTCACCAGGGCTGCAAATCAGTTCAGTACGCTCGGGGAGATACATCAGTGAAATTCATGGTGAGGGGAAGCGATGTGTCATTGACGTTGGTAACATGTACGCGGAAGAGGAAAAGGGATTTCTGTTGTACCTATCAATTCCTGCAATCCCAGCCAGTGAACGAGACAATACGGAGATAAAGACTTCTCTACTGGGTGTTACATGCCAATACAAAGACTCAACCTCTGAGGAAGAGCCAGTTAAGGTTGAGGGTGAGAGAGTAGAGATTCGAAGATCAGATGGTTCACCACAGCCTAACGAACTTACAGTGGCCTTGGAGGTTGATAGACATAAAAATAGACTCATGGTGGCTGATGGGATAGCAGAAGCACAGAGGCTGGCTGAAAGAGGAGACCTGCGGGGTGCAAAAGCTTTACTGGAAGCAAAAAGATCAATACTATTGTCCTCAGCCTCAGCCTCAGCCTCAGCAGGAGATCCTACTTGCACTTGGCTTGATGCTGAACTGAGGGAAACTAAGGAGAGGATGGAAAGCAGGGAACGATATGAACATACAGGAAGGGCTTATGTTCTCTCGGGATTAAGTTCACATTCATGGCAGAGATCTACAACAAGGGGAGACTCTTTAACTCAGTCATTTGTCAGCGGCGATGTCAGGGACCCTACGGTAAGCGGGTCAATCGGGTATGACACGCCCTCAATGGTTAACATGGTGAGAATGTCACAAAATCTTAGTCTGACTGGACCTTGGCCTCTGCCTGAGCATTGAAGAGCACTCTCTTGATTTGCCGGGTACTGATCAAAGAATTAGCTCAGTTTCTGGTAAAATTTGCGGACATTGCCGATGCTTAGACGGCTTTTGGTATTTCGTCTGGTTAAGAATTTTGATAACAGCCACATGATTGCTGAACCTGTTGAAATTTAGATTCTGACTATGGATTTTTTGAAAGAAGAATTTAAACTATCCTATTCTTTTCTGGAAGTAATTTGCTTTATTTTTTATTTTATCTTATTTTCCCAAGTAATCTGTAATTGAATTGAAGGCATAGAAATTCGTAGTTTGATTACAGCTGAGCTGCCTGTATAGTTGTATACCTAGTTACCTACTGTCCCCAGGTAGGTAAGATGATAAAATTGATTTACTTATTTATTTTTCTAAAAAAAAATGATAGTATAAATGAAAATTGAAAAGCCAGCATCCTGCAGTTTGCGTATAGTCATTTCCTTTTAAAGGTCGTCCGTAAATGGGGGCTTTAAAAAGAATGGGATCATGAAAATTCGAAGAGGGCTTGCGGTTTTATTGTATCATTATTATTTTTTCAATGAGACTTGACAATATATATGCGGGCTGTTGTAGAGCGAGATAGCAAAAGAAATTCTGATCCAACGGCCAACGCACGTCACCATGGCCGATTGGAAAAGTGATTCTGGAGAATAGATTCTGGGGAGAATAGATTCTGTGAAGAATAGATTTTGTAAAAAAGTAATTCTGAGAAGTGAGAGTGTTTGGATAGTTGTTATCAGAAGCACTTTTTATATATACAAATTACTAAAAAAAAAGACATAAGTTAATATGATAATTACAGAAAAAATAAATTTTATGATATATTTTAATTTGAAGGAATAAAATTGTTAATAATATATTTTTTACCAACATAATTAATAATACATAAGATAATATAATTAATAAATAATTAATGTGTATATATTTTATAAAATATAAGATTAAATATGTTTATCAAAAAATATGTTTATAAAAAAAATAAAAAGATACATCATATAGGCTCTCATACTCTCCCTTTTTTCTCCAAAAGCAAAAATTTTTTGCTTTTTCCAAAACCATGGTTTTGACCCAAAACCATGGTTTTGGTTTTTAGAGGGGGTGTTTGGGTGATTGACATCCCAAACCATGGTTTGGGGTGTCACCCAAATACACCCATTTGTCTAGTTGTCTAGTCGGCCTCCCAGTGGTACAATTAAAGATGAACGAAGAAAATGCTATTCCTTCACACTTAATATAGAATCTAATTAAAAAAAATTAATATGAATCTAATTAAAAAGTTAGTATTGTTTCTATATGCAAAATTTATTTTACATGCTTATCTTTTTTTTTTAAATTAACCTTATTAATGTTTTTTCAACAATAATTAAGAGGAGTAAGAAAATTAAGAAAAATGTTTAGGGTGTTTTAAAAAAAATTTGCTGTTATGTTTTTTTAACTTTTTCTTTTGAGGAGTTAAAAGAGTACCGAAATAAATAAAATTAAAATGAAATATGAATAAAATTTAATTCATATTTTTTGAAATTATTAAATCTAATCTCGGTCTAGTTGTTGGGAGATGGAATATGGAATGGAATAAAATTTAATTCATATTTTTTAAAAATGAAATACGAGCCATGGTTCTTCGGCTGCTAGCGCGCTTCGTAGTTTTATCAATTTTGCGCCACCTTACTTGAATTATGGAGTATTAAAATTTTCAATATTTACGGACCTAGTGAATGTGAAATTGTGAATCATTTGGAAGAAATAAAACTATATTAACCAGTCAAACACTCAACTGTCTGTTGCAATTTTATTGAATTCCTCTTCAAGTATAAACTAACTAACATACTACTGTCTACTGTGCTAATTATAAGAACTGATTGATTAATTTAAAAATATTAAAAAAATAAGTTAAGTTAGTTACTTATAATAAATAACTGTTGTTTTTCTTAAAATATTCTTACTAATTAAGTGTATTTGTTAGAACTATCATTATTAGAAGGAACTACCTTAAAAAAATAGATAAATATGAGAGGCAAAGTGGATTGGAGTTTTATATTTAGAACTAAAATAAAATTCAAACGATGTCTTATATTAAGGACTGAAAATAGCATATCCTGTTTTTAATATAAGAGCTAATTAATTAATTTGAATAGATTAAAAAAATTAGTTAAGTTAGTTATTTATAATACAATACAAGTTATTTTTCTTAAAATACCTTTATTAATCATATCTATTACTTAAAATTACTATCACTATAAGAATTACTTTGAGAAACAAATAAATAAATACGATAGACAGAATGAATTGAGTCTTATATTTAAAATCAAGATAAAAATTAAATTAGTTTTTATATTAAAAAAAAAAGTAAGTAATCAGAAATACTATTTTATTTTAAGTAAATATTTGCGGGGAAAAAAAACCGAAAAAGCAACGGGAACTCGAGCAGCAGGATTGCAAGCTTCGGGTTGCTGCAAGGATCGCCGAGGAAACAGAGTCGCGGTGAGAATCGAGGACCACGAAGCTCGCATCCGAGGACACGACCTTGCTTCTACCCTCTAACTCTCTTTTAATGGCTTTGTAAGCTGCTGAAACTTTTTCTCTTTAACTCTATTTCTGCTACTTCTTTTCTCTTTCCTTTGCTTGAAGTGTTTGATCTATCACATATCTTGTTCCTTGCATCGCATTTACGTCTGGAATTGGCTGATTATTCATCCTTTTCTGAAAATTTTAGTCTTTTATGAATCAATTTATTGAAATCTTTCTGGGTTCGGTAATGGACCGGCATTTCTTACCTTGAAATAGTGAAATGTTTTAGGAGGGGAATTTTTCAGGATTATGTGATAATTATGAAGTTAAATATTCAAAGGGGATATGTCTAGTCTTCTGCATTGCCTAATGTATGGAGATTCTTTGCAAAATAGGGTTCACTTTTTCGTACTTTTTTTTGCGAATGAGATCATTTGATCATCAGGACTGACTTAACTGACACAACTAAAGGTTATTGAGAGTGGAAAAACTGAAAGGTCCCCTTGCTCTGTGTACAAGTCTCAAATATAGATTAATGGAGATGTACTTGAGGTCATTTGCTTTGTTGCATTTGACCGGAGTTCAGTGTTGGAATCATATAGTAGATGTTATGATCTTTTCACCATTGGTCGCATTAAGACACAATGGATCAGCTCTGGAGATATGAATGAAAATGAGAAATTGCTTATTTCTGCACTCATAACCTTGAGTATTCACTTAAGGCAACTGACAGGCTATAGAGAGCTGAAACTAATTGGGCACAGCATAAATAGATATATATATTATATTGCTTTCTTAGATTTCTTTTTAACTTCATGCTTTTTGGTTTAAAATTGATATAGAAGAAATGTTATATCATATGATTTCATTTGTATTATATTACTCTGAATTTCAGATGCATTATTTTCATCTAGTTCTGTTCTCTTGATCTGCAGAATCACTTTGCTACACAATGTCAAGGAAGTAATTTGAACCAATTAGAACCTGAGTGTTCATATATACTCAATTCAGTGCAAAGAAAACTTGGTACATATGACAGGATTCTTGTCTGGGGAGTCAGTAAATAATGGAACATCTGATAGCAGTGCTTGTGAAAGTTCTACTGCCGCCAAGAAAGCGGAAGAAACAGGTCGCTGGTACATGTCTAGAAAAGAAATAGAGGATTATGCTCCATCTAGAAGAGATGGAATTGGCTTGAAGAAAGAGACATATCTGCGCAGGTCTTACTGCACATTCTTACAGGATTTAGGCATGAGGCTTAAAGTGTAAGTTTGCTGATACAGATTTATCATGAATATTTGCACATAAGGCATGGGGCTTAAAGTGTGAATTTGCACTCTGAATTTTTAGTTAACCTTTCTTGACAAGTAAGGCTGTTTGAATGTATGAAACACCCACTAATTCAATTTGTGATTGCATGCATGTACGTAAAGCCCCACAAGAACATGCACCCTTACACTCCCCAACTAGGTTGCTCTTTTTACTCTGCTTTTCTTTATTCTGAGATAGCTACGTATCTTTATAGGAGTCTTTGCCCAGACAAATGGAAGCCTAGCATCTGAAGTTACTTTTGTGATGCATGTGGATCTACGCTATGTTGTAGATATTGATATCCAGTTCTAGGATTTTGATTGGAGATTCACATTTCGGTGTTAATTTTGACCATTGCAGGCCTCAGGTAACTATAGCAACAGCCATAGTTTTTTGTCATCGGTTCTTTCTTCAACAATCTCATGCAAAGAATGATCGAAGGGTGGGTTGTTTCACTTTCAAATTGATACTGTGCATTTTACCTCTCCTGATCCTTACTAAGTTGCGCTTATGTTAGTATGACATGCTTGTGTTAATGGTTTAGTGAGTAACAGGTCTGTGGTATGCATTTGCTGGTGAGTGGCCTTAGTTGTATGTTAAGTTGTAACATTTTTATACATGTTAGTTGGCACTGCTTTCCCTACCTGACAGATGCTTGATGGATGGCTTTTGGTTATGATATTGTTGTATTTTCATGTTCTTATGGCATACTTTTATTTTTTTGGATAGTTGTTGAATGGTATTTTTGACAAAAGAGGACTATCTTTCATACTACTACTATAGTCCATATACCAAAAATGCGGTACCAGTGTCTAAAGGAAAGTCAACCTGTTATACAAATTTCACAAATTTGTATTATTTATGTTTGCAGCTTCATTAATATAATTGTTTAACTTCACAAAAGATTTTGATGATCTTTTTCATTCAACTAGTTGTCAAGAGCTTGCTAATTTTATGCTTTTTTTTAGGAAAAAAATTCTGATTGAATGCATCCCTTTTCATTCTTTAAGGGGAAAAATGACAAAAAGATTAGTTGTAATGAATCCTTTTTTATTCTGCATTTTGTTTGCATTATCTGGTTAAAAACAATCAATTTTCCAGTTCTGGTAAAAGTTTTGAATTTGCTATTTATTAACATATCTGCACCTCATCATTATTCTTGGATCCCATGATTATTGATTTGCTTTCAGGAAATTGTAACTTTGATGTAAATCTAGTATAGCTATGATCCATTCTAATTCTTGGGGGTTTTCTTTCCACTTCTGATAAAAATTTTATGTGACCTAATAATAGTTGTCATGCTAATAATTTCTGGACTCATTGACGTTGACAGTGATCTTGCTATACAAGATACTGGACCAGAAACCAGTCATATTTGGTGTAGGTTTGGTCATAAATTCTTGTTTTGGTGGCAAAAGGTGTTGAACTTGCACTTTGCCCATTTAGATACCGGGTCTCTGGTGAAGCATCACGTGACTTTGGATAACTTGTGTATTAACTGTGATCTGTGGGCATACAGCTTCAGGAATGAAGATGGTCTCTTAAATTTGCTGACCCCATGATAGTTCTGATTTAGATCAACTTTTAAGAATATGTGCAAAAGCTGTAAATACTTGAAGCATGTACTTTATTAGGATCTCACTGAAAATTTTCTGCAGATTATTGCAACTGTCTGTATGTTCCTTGCTGGGAAGGTTGAAGAGACTCCTCGACCACTAAAGGATGTCATTATTGTTTCTTATGAGATTATTTACAAGAAAGATCCTGCTGCTGCACAGAGGATAAAACAGAAGGTATTTTATTATGGAATAGTGGCAATGCTTTAACCAGTTCGTTTCAATACTAATCATCCTGAATTGCGGAATTTCCTGCATTGTTGTTGTCCTGCACTTATCCCAAGCCATTCTCTCTTGTTTTCTTTCTCCCTGTTTCTTTTCTACACTGGAGTAGTTCTGTTTTCCACATGCTTCAAGGATGGCTTTCCTTCAAAATCAGTTTCTAGCATATTTACCCTTTTTCTATTGTGAAATGCTTGGTCTAACATTACTGGTTTATCTTACTGAAATTATTGTATGTCATGAAGTTATTAAAGCGGAAAAGCCTTTGATTGATATTTACTCATACACCTTTCTGTTACTACTAATAAAACAGGTTGTTTGGAATTTTATTATTTACTATCAGTATTTCTTCTTTCTCTGTACCCCTTTTATTAGGATGTAGATCAAATTTCACCTATTTTAGTCTCCTTAGCACCTTTTCAACTTGCTTTTATACTTATTTGACTACTCGTTATATTATTTCTATTTATATTTCCTTGTTATTGTTCATAAACAATGCAGGAAGTATATGAGCAGCAGAAAGAGTTGATTTTACTGAGTGAGAGGTCTGTGCTTGCCACTTTAGGTTTTGATCTCAATGTTCAACATCCCTATAAGCCCCTTGTTGAGGCCATAAAGAAGTTTGATGTTGCAAAGAGTGCCCTTGCACAAGTTGCATGGAATTTTGTCAATGATGGGTATGATTAAGATGCCATTGTATTAATCGTTATCATGTGTGTTTTAATTATTTTCCACTATATCTTGTTTACACACTAGAAAGTGGCTTTCAGGCTGAGGACTTCGCTCTGCCTGCAATTTAAGCCACATCATATTGCGGCAGGTGCCATTTTCCTTGCTGCCAAGTTCCTTAAAGTGAAGCTTCCATCAGATGGTGAGAAGGTTTGGTGGCAAGAGTTTGATGTCACCCCACGCCAATTGGAGGGTTGGTGTCATCCCCTCTATTTGTTTGTATACAAATCAAGTTGACCCAACTGGATAGCCTTTTTAAATCCCCATGGCTTTTTACATTATGATAGTATCAGTCACTCCTGTTTACCTTGAATTTTGTGAAAGCTTGTAATGAAATCATGTCTCTAGCCATCTTATGCATCCTCATGCCTCCCACCGATTCTGCCTAAACAGAAGTGAGCAGATTGCCAAGAACTGAAATCTGCATAGTTACTCCTATTACCTGATCAAGTTAGGCATTCGGAGGGAAACAATCTTAGTTTCATGCCATGGGTAGTTTTTTGATGTTAAATGATGGGCTGTCCTTTTGTGTCTGACTGCATGAGTGTTTCTGTGTATCATAAATTGCTTTGTTTGTATTTTCTTGCAGAGGTTAGCAATCAAATGTTGGAACTCTATGAGCAGAATAAAGCTCCACCATCTCAAGGAAGTGAAGTAGAAGGAAATGTTGGAGGAGGAACAAGAGCTGCGGCAAAAGAGCCTGCTGTGAGTGAGGAGCAGATTTCAGAACAAATACCATCTTGTTCCGCTCCTCAGAACTCATCTACGCGTGAGGTGCCACCCACAAGCACAGAAAATCAAAGTAACGATGGGAGTGCAGAAATAGGAAGCGTAATTACTGATCACAAGTTAGACGTTGAAATTAGAGACCCTCATCTTTCAGATGGGTTGCCTCAGAATGATAATGACGGAGAATTAGCAGATGGATCAAACATGGGAACTCAGCAAATAGGTGCAGGAGACCAAGATAGGATTGGTCAAAATTTAAAGCATCGAAAAGGCCCAGTTGGTCAGTCACCCAAAGAAGCAATTAAGATGATTGACAAAGACAAGTTCAAGGCTGCATTAGAAAAAAGAAGGAAAGCACGAGGGGAAATTACATTGAAGAGAGATGATTTAATGGACGAGGATGAATTTATTGAGAGGGAGCTAGAGGATGGCTTAGAGTTGGGTGTTGAGGATGAGAAAAGTAAGTGGGAGGGGAGACAGTATGGATCTGAATGCGATATTGCAGACTGGAGAAGGAAACACAAGGAAACTGAAGATGGGAAACACAAGACCGTGAAGCTTGAGTCATGCAAAGAAGTGAAACCAGAAGAGGAGATAACAGATGGTTCCTCAACTTTGATGAAAAAGCTCAAGAGAAAGCCAAGACATTCGCCAGACGGGCAACCCGAGGATAAAAAGTGGCTTGATGGGAGTTACTATAATGAACATGTCGAAGATGGTGGAGTTCCTTTTGCAGAGGGGAGCTGCAGAAGACCAGAAGAGGAAAGCCATTGCTGAGAATAAGTATTCTGTGTGCTCTGTACGAAGGCTCATTGTGGACTTGGGGTAGAGGGTTGCTAAAGAAGTGACGATTCTGATGCCTTTGTATGCGTCGCACAATTCCATATTCAAGGAGTGTGGATATTTCATTTCTGGTACTGACATTAAAGGTGGATGCCTAGTTGCTACTATTTAAAGACATTAGCATCATCAGAGCCATCCTGCCGGATACTTGTGCAATGCTCTGCAAAATGAGATGGATGTGACTGAGGATTGTAATTTGATCACCTGGACTTCGATGATGCTCATCTTGAAGCATATATATATATATATATATATGAAAGAAACTTAAGGAAGTTAAAAATGTGCTGTTAAATTATGAATTGTTAGTATGTTGTTGTATTCGAAACAAGTTGATATTAAGCATTCAAAACCTACTAGTATTTCTTTCTTTCCTTGCCTCCTTCCATTCTTAGTAAATTCAGTGCCATCCTAAAGCGAATGGCCGGCGGAGTTTATTTCCGTGTTCTGTTCCTTACGCTTAGATGACTCTGTAGGCTGGCCAACCCCTTTTCCCGATCGCATGATAGAGAAGTTGTTGACGATGAACCATTTATTCGCTATTGACGATGCTCAAATTGAACATGAATAGTGTGAACTTTTAAAGTTAAGATTACATTTATTTTAGATTTCATATTTAGTAAAACAAAGAAAATAAAAATATAAAAATAAAATATCCAATCTCGTGGCTGGCACGCGGATACTGTTGTACACGCGCAAGCTATGGACCCCATGAGTGACTTCACAAGCACTCTCTCTCTCTCTCTCTCTCTCTCTCACTCACCATCTTATCCGCCCTTCCCTCCCAAAATTCCAATCTAACCCGCGCAGATAACAGATCAAATACTTCAATAAGCACTCATCCAATAGCAACTCGCCAACTCAGCTTCACCTTATCCCCCTTCTCCTCCTTCACTCCTCACCAAAGAATCTTATACTCTTCTCTCGTCTCTCCATCCACTGCCTCTTTCTCTCCCTCTTTCTCTCCCTCTTCTCTTCAAATCTCTCTCCCATTTTCCTTCCCTCTCAGAACAGAAACATGTCTCTCACAATCCCCACCAACCTCTCGAAATTCAACTCCTTCAAGCCCAAGTTAGGCAACTCCCAACCCTCCCTCAAACCCAGACCCTCTACAATCGTCTGCTCTGCATCTTGTGAGAAAACCTCCGATGCATCGCCACTTCAGGCATTCTCCGCCGCGCTCGCCCTCTCCTCCATCCTCCTCTCCGCCCCGCTCCCCGCTGCCGCCGACATCTCCGGCCTCACCCCCTGCAAGGAATCCAAGCAGTTCGCCAAGCGTGAGAAGCAGCAGATAAAGAAGCTTGAGTCGTCGCTGAAGAATTACGCGCCGGACAGCGCACCGGCTCTGGCGATCAAGGCGACAATCGAGAAGACCAAGCGGAGGTTCGACAACTACGGGAAGCAGGGTCTTCTGTGCGGCTCGGACGGGCTGCCCCACCTGATCGTGAACGGAGACCAGAGGCACTGGGGCGAGTTCATTACGCCCGGGATTTTGTTCCTGTACATCGCGGGTTGGATCGGGTGGGTTGGTCGGAGCTACCTGATTGCAATCCGGGACGACAAGAAACCGACCCAGAAGGAGATCATCATCGACGTGCCTCTCGCTACCAGGTTGGTGTTCAGAGGATTCAGTTGGCCCGTCGCTGCCTACAGAGAGTTCTTGAACGGTGAGCTTGTCGCCAAGGACGTGTAGGCGTAATAATTTAATGAAGCTGCGTGTAATCTGATTTTTCTCTCCTTTTTCCTTTTTTTCCTTTTAAATTTTCTGTGGAAATTACTATGAAAAATTAGATTGATGGTGTCTGTCACATCTCCGTGCTTCATTTGATTTGTATATTCTCTTGGAATGCCTGTGAATTAGAGCGAAACTGAAGCTGATCTTAAATCATGCATGGTTTATTGCCCTAAAAGAAAGGGAGGCCCCATGGCATCATTACATTGCTTTAAGAAATTTAAAGAATATACTGCCTACCAATCAAAACTAGTATGTAAAACCCACATGAGTCCAAAAAAAAAAAAACCCACATGTGTGCGCACTATGAACTTTTCTTATTCTTGTCCTTACGCATACATGCGCGATTCTTGTATCTGATTTTAATGTGAACTAGATGTGAGGACTGAGTATTGTGCCAAGTTTGAGAAGGAATTGTTGTCATTTATCGAGAAGGATGCATCTGTATTTTGCGAAAACAATCGGTGTCCAAGAATGAAGCGCTTTCATAAAAGTTTCACGGAGGCTGATACACGATAATCCCAAGCATTTGTCTCATCCACCTCAAAATGGCATATTTTTGCCTTTGATTAACTAGAATACACTGGTAACAAGGGCACACCAACCACAAAGGCGGATAGGGAGGGGGGGGGGAGACGAGAAAAATCAAAAGATGATGGCAATAACCATTACAAGGAAGCAGCAGAATTTAACAAGAGTTGAACATGAGGCAAATGCTTGCTGCTTTGATCATGCAGATCATAACATTACTTGATAAACAACACTAAAATCCCATAAAAGCCCACAATCCCACTGTAAGGTTTACTTCTAAGTTCTAACCTTCATATCATGTTTAAGTCTTACATATATATATTTACACTATATATTAATCATAGACTAACCACGAACCCTTTTCCACCTTTCCAAATCAAATAAATTGAGCGGGCGAACACTTCCGCCACGGCTATTTCCTCATCATCTGTTGTAATCACCGCCACTAAAATGCTAGCAAAGACTTGATTTAAATCATTTATACTTTCTAAAGAAATTGATTGTTTCAATTTCAGTAAAAGAGAAAAACACAATATGTGAGATCAAACACATCATCCATATTGTGTCTCTATCTATCTCTGAAGATGAGGGGAATCAACTTCTCTGATAAAGGAAAAAGGGGACGAAACTAGCAGGGCCACATTGAATCAGAATATGTGGATTGGTCCATCACAAAGTCAATGTCAAAAACGGGCTTTGAAGGTGGGGGCGAATCACTGCTAGTTGGGCTGAGCCCATGGTTGGAAAGGGAAGCAGACTGGCTAACCCTAAGATGGACCACCTCAGCCTGGGCTAAGGCCAATTGGGTCTGAAGCACATCAATCTGCTGCTGAAGAGAAGAGATGGCCCCAACACACCCATACACTGGATCTCTCACTCTTGCATTTGCCTCATACACCATACTGCTCACTGCATCCCCTCTTTGATGCACTGGTAGCTCCTGTAATGGAAACAGAAATGGCTGTTATTCATATAGGACTAGGACTATATGAATTTGACAGGATAACCAATCTTCACGTGATACCCAATGTCACATGAAGAAAAAGAGAAGCAATTATTCAAAGAGAACAGAAGAAAGTGAGTTAACAGGGAGAATGAAAAGGAAAGGAAGCGGAAGGAGAATGGACTACTTTCTTACTTTAGACAAAAGGCATAAGTGTATAGGTTGTTATATTTGATGGATGGAATCGTCTAAAGCTTTTCAGTAAACTTGCACAGCAAATTCCGATATGAACTGAAACAACCTTAGGGCTGAAATTGTTTACCACAGGACATTTTCTCAGGTAACCCTTGACATAGAAGAAAAGGCTGAAAACACATTTATTAGTTATATGGTGCGTTCACACTTCACATCACACCTCTCCCTATCTATTTTGCTTTCATTTATATCTCTTTTTTTTTTTTTTGCCCAAAGTATCCTTCCACCTAAGCGTCATAGCGAGGACCACTCTGAACAGTGTTTTTTCCATACACACCGTCCCAAAGATCAAACTCAGAACAGTCTCTTCTACTTAGACTAACACTTGTTGGTTTTCATTTATATCTTTTATTACCTCATCTTTTCTCTAGGCCCGCCATAGCCGTCCAATATACAAAACCTAGCCAGCATCAAATTTTTATTTGCTGGAGCATCATTTTGCTTCTTGATTGTGTCCCTCAAATCAAAAGGACAAGAACATTTTTTAGATTTGGATTATCAAATTCTTCACTATGCAACGCCGTTTGTGTTTTTTCACACCCAAGAAAAAGACAATAGTCTAATATATGGGCTGGAAACAGCCCAGCAATAGTTCTAGTATATTCCTAACCAGTAGTTACTCTGTTTACCTCTCACTCGCGCAACTAATTCCACACCTTCAATTATTGATTTTAAAAAATTAAGTATGCAGTGAACTAAATCAAATGAACTGTTTATGGTAAAGAAAAATAACTTGAATGAGCAAGAGCAAAAAGTCAGTGATGAATCCTTCGAAATTTCCACAGGTACCATAGAACTGTCAATGATTTGATGCCTCAGGTAGAATTAATTTTAGGGCACCATAGAGCAGAACATTTTACTGCAGAAACAGAGCTCCAATGTGTGGAAATCAATTACCACTACCAACCAGTGTGTCTCGCGAAAGATATAAAGTGCAAGAAAACAGAAAAAGGAGGAGATGAAGAAACCTGAAGCATTTTGTTGACATTACTGGCTCCAAAGACTTTGTGAACATTAGCGAACTTGTGGGGCTCATCGGCGGGGAAATAAGGAGCGAAGACACAGTCGTTAGCACATCTTCTTCGAAGCAGCTTGCATGCCGCACACGGCGACGCGGCACCCTGCTTCCTTCCTCCATCTTTCATTTCTTCAATCGCTTGATTGGGTGTTTACCTGCACATCAACATGAAGACGACGCCAAAGAAGACGGGGGCAAACGCATAGAAATTGGACGGAACGCAGAAGGGATTATATAGACAGGGGATGATGCAGGGTGGAAATTACATCTAAATACCCAAAAGGCCGAAATGTCTAGACATGTAATAAAAACTATAATCTATAAATTTATTGAAATTGATATATTGTTTGGGAAAATTGCAAATAAATACCCTCAAATATATAAAATTATGATTTGGGATCCTAAATTTGAAAAATAACAAATAAGGACCCAGTTCTACTTTTTTAAATATAAAATGTAGGTGAAATACCTCTTATTCAAATGATAAGTTGATCATGAGAAATGACAAGTTTATTTTAGCCAATGACAATTTTAGTACACCAAATCACAACTTGACTGAGGATATATCAAATGACGAGTTGACTATGGAAAATAACAAGTTTATTTTGGTGAATGATAAATTTCAATAGATTAAATCACAATTTAACTGAGGGGTATTTTAGACATTTTACCCACATTTCATATTTGCAAAAGTGAGACTAGATCCTTATTTGCTATTTTTCAAATTTAGGATCCCAAATCATAATTTTACATATTCAAGGGTCTTTGTTTGTAATTTCTCCTATTGTTTTTAGAGATTTTTTTTTTGGAAAAAAGGGTGGTTGCACCGCATGGACATTCCTTGTGGGGGACCACTAAATTGTTTCCCATTTTTTGATGTTGGTGGATTCAAAAGTAGGCATATTTCTACCCCCATGATATGATATTGACGCCTTTGCGCGCCAAAATATTTTTCAACCCTCTACTCTTTTCTAGTTTTCTTTTCCTATATTTTAATAAACAAATGTATATATGCTCAAGTAATATAAAAAGTATAAGTTTAAATAACTTGAAGTATCTTTGAGCAGTTTGGACTTGAAACTAATTTTTATCAGATCGAGAACGTTAAGACTAAAACCTTCCTAATAAGTGCATTTCTCGGATTTAAATTTGTATTTTTCTTTTTATAAGAGTGAGACCCCTTACCATATCAACTAATGTGCATAAGTTTTGAACTTGATTAAAATGCTTGAATATGGTTCAATTCAACAATGGAATATGTAACAGTAGAAGGTCATTCCAACAACAGCATTGTTAATTATATTTGGCTGAAAGTCCTGAATTTAAACCCAATATTTGTGTGTTTGAGAAAAATGGATTGTAATAAAAAAATATTGTTATGTTCTTAATATAAGAACTAGTTGACTAATTTGAGTAGATTAAGAAAATAAGTTGAATTAGTTATTTATAATAAATATGTGTTATGATCTCTAAAAATATCCTTAGTAATTATATATATTAGTTAGAATTACTATTTAATGAAACATTTAACATGTGTAACTAATATAGAGAATACTTTAAACAATGGATAAATATGAATGACATAAACATATAGTGAATTAAGATTTTATATTTAAAATCAAATTTAATGTGAAACTAGTTTTATGTTAAAAATTGAAAGTGATGTTTAATATTGATACAACAATAATTAAAAAAAATGGAAATATAACAAGTTTGTGGTGTGAAACGTGGAGTATACGCTAGGAATAAGAAGGCACGAATTCTAACAAGAGCTAACTTTTTCCCAATTAAAGCAGTGAAAAGGAATTAAAAATTCATAATTATATCATTCTTTCTTTCTTCTTCTTCTTTTTTTTTTTTTTGGTTTTTCACATCCTTGAAAAAAATCCAAGATATGCCTTTTTTTTCCTTTTAATTAGAAAAATAGATATTAACCACAAGATGTTACATGCAGAACTAAACGCGCAACCTCCCTCAAGTTTTTATGCAACTAGACTAGAAGGCCAAAACTAAAATTCCAAGTTATGATTCATTATGATAAGAGGATATATATATATATATATCTCTCTCTCTCTCTCTCACACAGACACATATATATCAAAATATTAATGGTAAATCTATAACAATATTTCTTTCTATCTTCTCAAGATTACTGAATTATGATAAACTAGGTAGGCTCTATGTATTCAATAGAATAAAAAACAGAATCCAAAATTTAACCAGGAAGCTTATTACTTTCAATGAACAGTCAGCTTTTCGTTGTATGAATGAGTTGAGGATTGATCATGCTTTGTCGTGTTTATATAGGATTCCTCATCACTTGCATGTGCTTCCTTGACTTACCACGCAGGATTTCTTGACTATATACGCACACACACATCCTTGAAATCTCCAATAATCAATCCATTATGCCTCTCCTGAATCATTATTCTTAACTCCTTCATGTGCTTTGAAAATTGCTTCCTCCAATTGTGAATTGTGAGGGATAATGGAAAATTCAAATATATCCCTATTTGTGCACGTGATCTCTACTCCTTTTTTGTCTCTTCCTCCTTGTACTTGTCTTTGTTTCACCAAAAATGAAAAGTTACAGTAGATACATTTAAAATTTATAAATTTATTATGAGACAATCAGTGTAACAATAAAAAGTTTGCAATATTTCAAATAATAGCAATTTACTTAAAATCTTATCAAAATATTAAAGCAAGACCGTGCTCATTTGTGTGGAGTTGATGGAGTGAATATTTGAAGCCAAGGATATTTAAAACCTGTTTGAAATATCTTATAAACGGTTTTTAATTACTATTTATGAAATATTCATTCAGTATGTGGGATAGATATTATATTGTTTTACACGAAACATGTTTATAAGTGATTTCAAATATAATATGTCTTATGTTTTAGTCAACTAGATGGGATCTTTATTAATTGCCAAGATGGGGCCTTGGAACTGGTAGTTAGGGGCATGCATGCACAACACGCACATACAAAGGACAAACCCTAATAATTATTTTCTATATTATTAATATTTCTTGGGATGTCTCCAAATAAATAAATGAGAAAGGGTATTAAGTAGTGGTGGATAAAGATATACACCGTTGTGTGAAAAAGGGTAGCCCTATGGTTGACTATTAATCCTTCAATGTAAATAAATATATTTGATCCGTACGTCTTTCAGTTTATTGAGCAAAGGAAAAATAATTTAACGGAGAATTACTGATAGGGATTTAGATTTTAGTTCAATGAGAACACAAAGGTCAAACTAGCAGTGCGGTTTTCGAAGAGGGAGAGAATTCACATTTTAATATTCCTTTATCTAAATATAAAACTCATTTATGATGTAAATTATACTACAGAATAGATTTTATATTACAAATAAATTACACTACAAAATAAGTTTACACTACAAAAAAGTCTTATATTTAGAATCGGAGGAATAATTAAAAATATTGATCCTGCAGGCCCCCCAAAAAAAAGCTTTAATTTGATCTTATCATAAATAATTGTATATAGATGCTTCATGCTGTCACGTTTATCCATACAATATTATTATATAATCGAGTGAGTTCTCAATATATGCTCATTTCAGGAGAAATTTTGAGAATATTTATATGTGGCATGTCTAGAAGATATTTAAAAATGAGTAGAGATTTTTTTTTTCAAATAATATAATACTAACGTATATTTTCACACAACCACTAGTCGAAATACACACGTACATAAAATTGTTGAATTCTAGAATCACCATGAAATTAATACATTTATACTTGGTTTTGGAAATGAATAAATTTCAATCAAGAATTATAATGCCACTCATCTTCCATAATTTATAAGCATGTCTATCTTGTCATTTGAGAAGGAAATAGAGAATCTAACCCTATTGTAATTGTTTATTTGTCTTTGTTAAGTTGTCATATCAAAGAAAAAAAATTAAAAGAATTAAAAAGTCAAAATTAATGTGAGCTTAAGAAAGTGTGGTGGGAGTTATAAATAGGTAAAGCATGTGCGATCCGACAAGGAGGAACATAGTCATGGGATTTAGGTTGGAGTAAGAAGACCAAATTAAAGCATCATAATGATTCATATGAGAGACTGTTATAGGTATGAATTAATGTCTGACTCTATTGACTAATTTGAATATATTAAAAAAATAAGTTAATTAGTTATTTGTAATAAATATATATTATTTTTTTTAAAAATATCTTCGCTAATAAGTGTATTGGCAGAGCTATTATTATTATAAGGACTAATTTGAAAAAAATACATAAATATAAGAGATAAAATAGATTGGGATCTTATATTTATGACCAAAATAAAATTAAATGAGATCTTATATTAAAAACTAGAGGTAGTGTGTGTGTGTGTCACTTGTCAACCAACCTACCCATGAATTTAATCATGGCGTAGTGGTCATCCAATTCAACTAACACAATCACTTCAAACACTTTCTCTTCTATTTTGTGTGACCAAAACAGGATTTCTCTCTAGTAGTTGACTTGGCTGCCTCAATCATTCCCACTTATCCATACACAATGTCCATTCTTCTCATTATCAAATTTGAAGCTGAATTTCCTTTTGTTAAATGTCTTGGTTCATCAACTGAGGAGCACAATTAACATCCATGAGTATAATATAAGACCCCAATCTATTTTGTAAATAACTGCTTTAATGACAATGCAACCTTCTACGCTTAGAAAAAGCTTTACATTCAAACATGATGTTGATATATTTGTGTGTGTGCATGTTTAAATTGATTTTATTTTTTTAAAAAAAGTAAGGATAATCTAAGTGATAGGTTTTCATCCTCCAAGCAAGTAGTTAAAGGTTTGATTTCCAACTTTTACATATATATTAAACTTAATTAGATTTTAAAAATAATTAAAGGATAGTACTACCTCCGGTCCTTAATATAAGATTCTGTTTGACTTTTATTTGGTTCTAAATATAAGACCCAAATCCACTTTGTCTCTCATATGTATGTATTTTTTTCCAAGATAGTCCTTCTAATAATTGTAATCTTAGCCAATATAGTTGATTAGTAAGATATTTTAGGAAAACAATACCTATTTATTACAAATAACTAACTTAACTTCTTTGCTTAATTTCCTGAAATTAATCAACTGGGTTTTATAATTAGGACCGGAAGTAGTATAGTTAAAGAAAGATGAGTTGAAAGGAAATTCCTATAATTTTTCAGAAAGAAACTGGGCGCTATTATCAACAAAGATACTCCTAAAATTTGGAAAAGATGCCGCTCTTGTGTTGGTAATCTACAATTAATTAGATTAAACTCTCATACAGTATATCTCAGAAATATTGAACATAAATAAACAAGGTTGGATGCTACATACGGACTCTAACTTCTTAGTTAGATTTGTCCTATTCAGTGTTGTTTGTCTCAAGAATCAGACTAATAACAAACCTGCCGTCTAAGACAATATGATTGGTTTAGTTTATGTTTTGGTCAAGAGTGAGGGAACATGTAGCAGTTTTTGGGTCAAAATGTGTATATAATGACAGTGGTTCGACCGTTGAGACAAGAAAACGAGGAAGCAACTACTGATATTTCAAATCTGGAGACACAAAAACCATATCAAATTCAAAGCAAATGGACCCCACTTGAGAAGATACCAAAATTCTAGTTTATTCCTGAAAAGATTAAAAGAGAACTAATCAATTTGCATCATCACCAACGTAATACTTAATAGTAAGCATGAGCGAGGAAAAAAATAATTAAACCTATAATATTTTATTGAAAGTGGGTCATGATAGATAGGGTGACAAAGGGTCTTCCATGTAAAGAAAAAGCTCAACTATAAAAATACTGAACTCAGTTTTGGTGGTTTGATAAGGTCAAAAAATGTTGATACTACATATCCTGCACAGATCCTATTGTAGTGTGGACCTATTTTGAATCTCAAGATTACTTTACATAATTTGAGGTATGAGATTAAAAATAAATAAAGTGATAAAGCCAACTTTTCCCCAAAAATATTTATTGGATTTGGTATTATTTCTAAAGTTTTACCATCCATGAAATTAAGCATTAAAAGCAAAAAAAAAAAGGAAAAAAAAATGATTGATTGATTGGTTCCTGGTTGAGACAGACCGTGTTTTGATGAGATGATTGGGTTAAAAATATAATCATAATCTAATGTTAACATCATTGATTGTGATTGCCTTGATGCTTAAGCGAATTTTTTGGGTCCAGTCTCTATTATCCACAAAGTAAAAGCAATAGTCACTTAAGGCATTCACAATAATTTTCCTTCAATCCTAATTAACAACGCTTCAGGCCTGAGGGGAAAACTAATTAACAATACTTACAATCGTAATCTTTGGTAATTTTTATGATGCCATCTCCGGATTCTCTCATACGGGCTTGATCTACTTCTCCACGCGCCATCTTTCCCAGTCTGCTTAGTTTTCTTTCATCATCATAAGATAAGTTTGTGATTTTAATGCAAGTCCACGTCCATTATGTCAACAGTCAACATTTTTTCACTGTGGCATTTCCAACCTTCTCCCAATTACATAAAATTTTTCTGGAAAAATAACATAACATTGATACTGTAGTTCTACAGTACCGTCACAAAAATTATATACTCAGGCCCTGTTCATGCTTATGCTGTTTTTTTTTCCGAGTATAGGTGCATGGGTAGTTGTAAGCGCCATTTTTTATTTACTTTCCATTCTTTTTGCCCTTTTAAAGTTTTGTGTATCAACTCTCACACACACAAATTAATAAAGTAAATATGTATTTAATGTATGAAAAGTCGTAGCAAAGCAAAATTAAAAAACCCTGGGTATGGTGAGAGGGGCAATTTGGAGCATCTTTAATCATGATTTTGCCCCTAATCATACTTTTTTCAAGTACACTTTAATATTGTGCTCTTTATTTAGAGAGGTTACACGGCATGAATGGTACACATTGATATTGGCATGATGGCTTTGACTTGTGAGAAATCTCTATTGCCCAGTGGTCCCTTTCTCTCAAAAGAAATTCAGGCTATCCCTTCAATATTAGGCAGGCCCCTCTTGTCTCCTAGTCTTTTAACCTCTTGAAGCAAAGTGCACTAGATTGTTCCCAAAGATTCCCATACTAACAATGAAAATTTTTGAGTAGACACCAATATAGACCAAATTAATCATGAATACACATATAAATACATTATCAAGTAAGCTTTACTAAAGGGGAGAAAAACTTGTATGCCCATCCACAATTGATTTGATTAGTGAACTTCTTTTTAATTAAGAAGTTTGGTATTAAAGTCAAGGATTCAAATCTTCGAAATACACAAAGAAAGACAAATACTTTTAAGTAATGATAATATTGTAGAAATTATATATCTCCTTTTTTGCATAATAGAAAAAGAAAGATTTCCCTTCCCTTGTATCCAAACGCAACCTAAGAGAAGACAAGAAAAGCAGAAGGGATTCATAATAAAGGGGACAATGTAAGTGCTGAAGGACACTAGATTTCTCCGCACAACAAAAGAAGACAAATTTGTGGAGGTTCAAAAAGTGATACAAAGTGACATGCACACTATGTTATTATAATGAATGTGGGCCCTTGTGACCCCTTATTGCCACTCCATATAACAAACAAACAAACAAAGCATGGCCAACAGGCAACAAAGTGAATCCTGTTTGTCGCCCAAAGAGAGAGTGCATATATGACTTAACATATCCTCAAGAAATGACAATTCATGCAAACTGCTTTATCCATGGCCTCAATATCTTGTCCCACAAGAATCCCATGAGGTCCATTAACCCGAATGTGGGATTTTAGTTATTAAAATTATCCAGCAAAAGATAATGGAACACATTTTCATGCCACTATATGTCCACTTAAAAGCTCTCTCCACGAGAGACAAGCAATGAGCACTGAGCAGCACAAGCCCAGAAGTGGCTCTCAGGTTGAGAAGAGTATATTGAATATGGAAAATGGAAAGTCCTCCACTTCAGATGGAGAAACAAAAGTAAATCACAAACATCAACTAGGAACTAAACTCTGCAATTGCAATTAGGAATCATTCAACTACCCATCTTAACAGAGAAGAGGGCATGTAGCCTGTAGGAATACAAGTTACTGAACATGTTGAAAAATCGTGATCTATTCCTCAACATATGTGAAACCCCAAGGAAAATTTGAAAAAAGAAAAATTTAAAAGAATCATCCTTTTCAGCACAAGCATTCAAAGATCTATTAAATTGGTTCTGATGGGAGTTCTCTTTTCCTAGTCTTCCTGTGATTGTTCCATTAAAGATCCTTTTTAGCACAAGCCGTTGAAGATCTTCTAGCAGTATCTTCTGCTATTTGCCACTTCCTTACCTCCTCTCCCCTCCAACCAAACAAGATGCAGAAATACACTAACAGGCAGTAACAATAAATAAATTTGATTCTGAAAGCACAGACTAGATACACGCATCTTTATGATCCAAGTAACGTCTTGCAACAAAGCAAATATGTAAGATCAACTGACCAATGCAAGTGCATGTAAGAATACGTTCCCCAAATGAAATTACTAAACTTCGCAAGAGTCATTTTCTTCCATGCCAGTGTCTTATAAGCAACAGATGATCGTAAAAATGCAATTGCACGGTAAAGCCACCTTAGGCAACGTTTGGTACATTGGAAAATGTTTTCTAGAAAGGAAATGGGAAATGCACCTAGAAAGGAAAAGGGATAGATGTATTTCTCATTTCCTTTCTAGAAAACACTTTTCTACATAACATCGCATTAAGGGATGCAATCTATTTTCCCACAAGCACACTGCGGTTCATTTCATCAAAAACAAGTTTATAAGCCATTACATTCCATCCATTTTACTGCAACTTGCAAACAATGGTAAAGGAGGTTCTCCCTTCCCTCATTAATACACCCAATCAATGGAATGGCACATACTTGCTATTCTATTCCTTCATAAACCAAGAGAATTATGCATCCAGAAACTGGAACGTCCTTTGATTCTATATAACAAGTATCTCAATCATTTAACTAAGATGTCTTTCTCAGATATATGTTCCGACGCAGACATAATGGAAATGACCTGCACAACCAATCATTCTTAGAATAAATTACAGATATGGACAGGATTGTGGAGGCCAATTCTTCATGTAAAAGATAGGTCTGCAATCTGAAACATCAGATATCTAGAGAAAAATCTATATATTTGTACCTTTGAAACAGAGACAAATTTGTTAAATTAAAATGTGTCAAGCAACTATGCTACGTTTATTATTTTTAATGGGAGTAAAAATACAGATGGGTTTTGGTACAATATGAAATGATATCTAACAGTAAGTTTGCATTCCTATCAAACACTAACACAATCAACAGTAATCCAAGAAACTAAATGACATTAACAGATGGCCCACATTGGCAACTCACTACATGCAACCTTTTGAACAAATTCACCTCATAGTGAAATATTCTATGAAAGATAAAAGACCACCACTCCATTTTAGGTCCAGTACCAAAAGAATAATATCCATTACAACTGACACTTCAGGAATGAACTCAAATAGAAAAAGGAGAGAAAGATTTGAAAACACTATTCTGAGAAGTAAATCAGTTGGCTCATTGAATGTGCTTAGGGATTTCACCTTTTCTTAAAAGGGAAAGAGAGTATTCTGCAGCATCAATGAGGTCAACAATGTTGTGCACTGACCGTTCCTCAGAACCCAGCAAAAAAATGGCACGTACCTCTGCCTTCTTAGCCATTCTTGCAGCTAAATTAAGTGGTAACTTTGGAGAGTTAAGGCTTCTCAGTATTTGGCGATACAATGAGAGAACCTTTCCTCTATTTCGGGCCAAATCCTCTGCTGTAGCCCATATCAAGCCCTTTGCCATCTTGCAGGACTGCAACCATAAATGAAAAGGAAACCAAAAGGGCGATGGGTCAGCAGCAGCAGCAGCAGCAGTGGTGGTAGTAGTTAGTAGTAGTAGTAGTAGTAGTACTATACTAGTACTAGCACTAACAATAACAATAATTCCAAATGCAGGGCCAGGAAGCGACAGAAACACAGACACTTCAACAAAAGAAAAATGCTTCACCATTTTTCCTTCAAGAAGTGCTTCTCCGGGTGGGGGAATAACAAGGAAAGAAACTTTGTTGTGTTAGAAAAAATTGCATCTATTCATTTCAATTGGAAATGTTTCCTATGAAAAATGCAATCGTGAGGGCAGTTCAATAGGAAAAAAATAAAAGAGAGTGATGCTACCAAATATCAAAAGACGCCTACGGGCTGTAAAATTAGATAGCGGCAAATCAAGGTTGATCTCACAGAAAACTTAGTTAATCAGTAATTAGGCAATAAAAATTCTTTTTTCGTTTAAGTTGAGAAAATCAAGATTGAATTTGAATTAAGTAAAATAAACTTGAAATTAAACAAGTGAGAGTTACCAATTAGAATTGCAAAAGACAAAAAGAACAACCTAGAGCCACTAATCCATTGTTGATCCTTAGATTTTATCCCCACTAGATTAATTATACTTAATTAGTTAATCTAGAGTATTAGTAGTTAAAAGTGCTTGTTGGTCCACTTATAACTCTACCTCAAGTAATTATGTAATCTCTCACACAATTATATAAGGCGTAATTTAATCCAATTTCACTCAAATTTGATTATGCGGAGCTCTAGGAAGATGTCTATCCTAGGTACAAATTAGATCAAATCCAATTCCATATTACTTAATCCCACGGTCTATCTAAGATTCCCTTCGTCAAGGTCAATCCTAAACTCCCAAAACAAACTCAATGGTGGCCAAGCACTGAGCAGGTTAAAATTAAATACAAGATTGAGTAAACTAGAGTAAAGATTAAGCATAACCAAACAATGGGAATAATCTCTAAATTACAAACAACTTCGTAGTATCTAGGTTGCAAAATGAAATTAGCTACACATGACTAGTCAATTCAAATTCAGCAACAGTAATTCCGAAACAGGATGACATAATGGAATGGAAGAAGAATGTTAACAGTGGAATGAAAAATCTGAATACTGGAATGATGAAAGCGGAATGATTGTAAACCGGATAAGAACCCAAGTCTCCAGCAACTGTAGCTCCGTTCCAGCTCGACAATGCTTCCTTCCTACTAGAACCAGTCGGTCCAGAGAAGAAGAAGAAACGTCAATGAACCAGAGTCGGTCTCCAGCTAAGCTCCAGCAGAAGAACGGCGCACTCCCCTCTCCACAATCCGATCGGCGGCCTCAAGAGGAAGACGACGGCGTCTTCCCTCAGGTCCAGCGAATCATAAAATTACCCAGAACAGTGCGGCCCAGTCCCTCCCGCAGCCAGCTTCTCAGCCGATGATGAACAGTCCCTAGGTCTCCAAAGTGGTCTCCCCAGAACGCTGCCGTCCTTTGCTGTGGACTTCCCGAAAACTTCATTCTCCCAAACAGTGCGTTGTTCAGCAGCTTCAAACTCTCCTCCACGGTGTCGTTTCTGGCAATAATGAAAGAGGGGGAGAAGTAAAGATAAAATAAATAAAAACTAAAAGAAAAAAAATAAAATTAAAACTGAAATAATATAAGATAAATTTTTAAATTACCGATAACTACTTTTATTTATTTAAAACCAATTCATTTACAATGAAATCCCCAAATCATGCTCAAAATTAAATCTTCCAATTAACTCTTAGAAATCTACTTAAAATGTATTGATAACGCTCCAAAAATCACTTAAATACAATAATATCTTTATGGATGTTTATATATCTCTCATTATCTCCTATAATCTCTAATATATCTTATTATCTCTATATCCCACAATTATCTCCTATTATTATATAATCTGAAATAAAAGCCATGTATCATGTATTTAGGAACTCTTGAATAGAATGAGAAATACTCTCTTCTTCTATATTATTTTTCTCTATTTCTTCTTTATTTATAACACTTAAAATATTCTTTAAATATATTAAAAATAAAGAGTATCTGAGAGCGTAGCCAATGCAGCATTATTGAATTCTAATTCATCATGTTAGGATGAATTATTTAAAGAGAAGGGAGCATCAGCTGCGCCATTGTCGTTAACCAAGTCATTCTGATTTAGAAAGAAAAAATCTGTTAACTTGGTAACTTCTAGCTATACCGGAGAGCATCACATCAAAGTAAAAAATAACCAACAAAATTTAGCATTTAAAATTCACCAACGTTGCATAAGTTACCAACCTTTTACTACCATTATTTGGAATTATTAGGGAAGTAGACAAATTCCAATGCTGAAGCATAACACGAACTAAATTATTAAACATCCAAACTGAATTCCCACTAAGAGAGTACCTCAATATTGCTTCTACTAAAAAATATGCTTATGCATAGTATGAAAAAAAAAAATGCTAGTATTAAGAAGGCTTTGATGAAACATGACTGGATTCACATTAATCGGATCCTTGAAAAAATTGTTATATTAAAATAGGGGGGGGGGGGGACCAGAGACCCAAGACACTTGGCGAAGTAGTAAGGTGAGATGAAGCATAAATAGCAACCTAAATTCAAATCTGTTGTAATTAGTTACGTGGGACT